>NC_092354.1:79924476-80237690 GCF_963676685.1 Mytilus edulis | reverse complement strand
CCAGATTTTCGGAATCCTCTGGTTTTATCCATGTATTACCATTAAAAAAAATTGCCCACTAACCCATACTTTTCTTTTCATATTTTTATTACATATTATTTATAAAGCCATATTTGAAAATCTTATGAAATCCTTGTTATTTTTTCCTAGTTTTTTTAAACATAAAAGGTGTCAATGTTAAGTAAAAGAAAAATCTAGAGAGAATTATTTCCCGCCAAATTTTCAACAGCTTATATCTCGAAAACAAGCACACGGACCATGCACTTTTTTCTGCTTATTAAGTTTCTTTATTTATATACATTCAATTTATAGCAGTCTTTTAAAAAGCTTGTTATTTTTAAACAGAGTAGCGAACATCCTTAAACTAACACATCACGGACGACAAACAATTCGAAAAATTATCAGAAGATAAACAAAATACAAAATACAACAAATACGCAACCAGGAAATAACCACCATATTTTGGTGATATCAGATGCTAATGTTCAGGGAGCAGATCCTGCATTTTTGTTATCACACAAGCAACACGACGGATGCCACATGTGGAGCAGGATCTGCTTAACCTTCTGGAGCACGTGAGATCACCCCTAGTTTTTGGTGGTGTTCGTGTTGCTTATTCTTTAGTTTTCTATGTTGTGTCGTGTGTACTATTGTTTGTCTGTTTTTTTTTTTTTTTCATTTTTAGCCATGTCGTTGTCAATTTATCTTCGATTTACGAGTTTGACTGTCCGTCTGGTATCTTTCGTCCCTCTTTTGTAAACATAAAATGATGTAACGGATATTAATCGACAGCAAGTGATCAAAATATTCGTATATAATTTGCTAACCATTAAGCTTGATTGAGATAGAAACGAGAAAAGAAGAACGTGTTTTAAACTAAAGTCATTTGTGATTAGGTTTATATAAAATTGAGAATGGAAATGGGGAATTTGTCAAAGAGACAACAACCCGACCACAGAGCAAACAACAACAGAAGTTCACCATTAGGTCTTCAATGCAGCGAGAAATTCCCACACCCGGAGGCGTCCTTTAGCTGGCCCTTAAACAAATATATACACTAGTTCAGTGATAATGAACACTATACTAAACTCCCAATTGTTCACCAGAAACTAAAATTAAACATAATACAAGACTAACAAAGGCTAGAGGCTCCTGACTTGGGACAGGCGCAAAACTGCGGCGGGGTTGAACATGTTTATGAGATTTCAACCCTCCCCCTATACCCCTAGCCAATGTAGAAAAGTAAACGCATAACAATACGCACATTCAGTTCAAGAGCAGTCCGAGTCTGATGTCAGAAGTTGTAACCAAAGAAAATAAAAAAAATGACAATAATACATAAATAACATCAGACTACTAGCAATTAACTGACATGCCAGCTCCAGACTTCAAAACTGATTGAAAGATTATGTCTTCCTCATATGAATATCAGGCACAATCCTTCTCGTTAGGGGTTTAGTATCATACCATTATAACATATATGAGAAGAACATAACCCATTTCATGCCAACAACTAGTTTTTAAATAAATGTGTTTAGTTCCGATGCAAAGATCCTATAATTGAATCAATATTAACGCCTAAATATGCACTCTTTAATGACCTGACAACAGTATGGTAACTATATCCCTTCTTAATAAGTCTATTTAAAGGTTTTGTTAGCTTCTGAGGTTAATACTGCCATTTTTGTGCTTTATATAGAATATTTCCGTAACATATTGGATGTGAAATACCTGAACGTATAAGAAGACTGCATTTAAGCTATATTTACGACTGATGTCCTAACCGATATACCGATGATAAAATTTGGTAAATTTTTTCACTAGTTTGTGATACCGAAAATGATAATGGTGTTATAGTTTTCATATGTATGTATAGCTTACTGTTTTGAATAAATGCTAGATTTTGTTAACTGTAAAGTTATGAAAAATATAAAACATCAAATATATTTCATCTCAACTGAACGACAACCATCATGCCGACACTACATATGATAATACACAAAACAATACACCTTATCGGTAATCCCGGCTGACCCGGCCGCTTGCACTTTTGACGTCAACAACAATCACTTTTCCATTGTGGCGTCAGATATTTTGTTTTATGACGTCAATATTTTACGGGAACCTGTGTGATATCCAGCAATGGCGGACAAATAGCGATAAGGTGTATTGACAGAAATCAAAAGATTTACAAGTAAAACAAGTTAAACTAAGGTCCTACAGTAGAATTAACAGTTCACCAACAGTTTATTTTGGTTAAAGTTGATGTTCTCTAGTTAGTCTGTCTTTTTTAATCCGGTTTATATCGCCGTGGCTTATATATCAATGGAATCGTAGCAAATGTAACTACATTTTTGAATTATTAAACATTGATGTTAAATCTCCAATTTTCGGTGGAAACAAATGTAGTGCCTATTTGCAATTTGCTATTAATATTTGACTTTTTAGAATTATTCAAAAACTTATCTTTTTACGTTGATGCTATCATATACTGTTAGTTTACAAATTGCATTAAAAAAAGTGAATAGATGTATTGTACGCATGAACCAGACCTCAATTATTTCCGATTTAAAATGCTTAAAGTACTCTTGCAACCCGAAAATGACATTAAATGATAATTTTTTCTGTAAAAATCTTGAAGATGTGGCTGTTTTATTATATACTTTATTTTGTTTTATAGCTAATGATGTATCAAAACATATTTGTAAGCATTATCAATCATAATAAAATTAGTTCTGATTGCATCCAACGGTTTAAATACAGACACAAGCCGTTTTCGGTTCACAGCAAGGTAATCTTCTTAAAATGATGATTTATCCTACCCTTTTTCGTTTTGAGTAAAAACTAAAGAAAATAGAGAAAAATAAAAAAAATTAAAAGATCATTAATACAACATTACTGAAATACATATTGTTGTCGGAGTCTTTTCTCGACATTAATGTTTGACATTCACAAAGACCAAGGTGAGCGGCAAAGGCTCTTTACAGCCTATAGTTGTTACATGTGTTTATGAGCATCATCTTTCTGCATTTTGTATTTCTTCGTTCTTTTAGTGATTACGACGATGATTTTACTAGGAGTTCAGTATTTTTGCTATTTTACAAATCAGGACAAAGACATCCTTACGATTTTGAAGGCTTACAGGTATAACATTTATAATTTTTAATACAATACACGAGTATCATTCCTATCAGTTATGCCTTACAAGTTCAAACTAAACCCATTAAAAAACAGAAGACAACCGGAACATATTTTAATAGATAGGTCTAAATAAATTTTTTTCAGAAGCAAATAAAAATCTTCCCAAAACTAATAATCAACAGTGGAATTGATAATAATATATCTACGATTACATGAATACCAAATTATGTTTTATTAACAACCATTAGAAATCGACTAACAAAGTTGTCTCATTTGCACTCATATCACATCTTTTTATACCTATTTCAGACTAAAAGACATTCAGATTAAAAGAATTACAGACTTCAGACTTACAGATACAGACATACAGATTTACGGACTTAAAGACTTACAGACTTTCAGACTTAACAGACGGAGAGAAACCTCAACTACGGTGTGTAACTGAACATTTGTAATTTGGATACCTATTGTTAATTTTCTAAATAGTTGAATCAGTCAGTTTATTTTGTCTGATCTTACTTTCAATAATTAAAAGTTTCGGACCTTTTCTTTCTGTCTTTTTCATGATAGAGAGTTTCCGAATAAAGAAGAAAAACCTTGAGTGCATACGTATCAAACATTTCTGACAACATTAAAGCAAAATCGAAACCATTCAAAGAAGATACACAATACTCTACAAAGTAAATCATTAAAACCAGACTATTTAAATAAAAACAAACAAAGAAACTTGTGCACGTGATAGGTTTTGTAAATGACATCATAAAATACGTTGAAAAGCTTCATCAAGTACCTATCGATAAAAAGGTGATTGATAACTGGCCCTTATCCAGCCCTACAATATCACCAAAATTAGTAGGTCAATAACAGAATTTGGACACTTTTTAAACACTTAAATGTCTACTTCAGTCGATTCAATTAGTTTGAGTGAAAGATTGTAATTGATGAAGTCAGTAAATACGTTCAATTCAAGCTTAAATATGAAACATCTATCAAATACGCCAAAATATGTCAAGGTTCAGATGCTTTTTTTGTAAAAAATGAAAGTGGCCACACCCGTGTTCACTCTTAACCTTTATATATGTTATGTATTATCATCAAATACAACTTACATTTCAATATCAAGAATGAACACAAATGCGGCTACTTCCATTTAAGACGAAAAAAGTATACAATTTAACTCAAATACTAAAAATACGAAAATTTCAGTGCTTTAGCATGACGTAATGATGCTAGTTCCGATAAATGTGCATTGCAGTGTCAAAAAACGGCCCATATGTAGGTAGCAAAAGTAATCTACTTTCCAAAAAATAACTAAAAGTTTACATTTTAACAATTTTGTAATACTACTATATTTTGGGGCCATATAGGGGTCTTACTGGACCTATTCCTTTATAAGCGATTTGTCTAATGAATAGTCTATCCAAACTACAAAGAGTTTACATGATTGCTACTGATATATATAAAAAAGATGCCAATGCCACTGAATATTCAAACTCACTAATCAAAAACAAATTGACAATATCATTGCAAGTAATATTGGCGAAAAATTCACGCAATACAAAACATATATAATGCAACAATCTTAAAGGCTTTTGAACTCAGCAGTTTTGTACAGACAACGAAATTATGACACATTACTATCCCGTGATCAACATGAATTTTGCATTTTCAAAGAAGGACTAAATGAACGATGTGTCTTTATCAAAATAGCTGAGAAAGCATTACATTTGATTATGCCAAAAATCTGAGAATTTACATAAATGCTTAACCATTCACAAATGTTGACATATTTGCTACGATAACATTGGTATGCTAGCTACGGGGAAATAAACCAGAAAAAAAGAGAGACTAACAACAGAGTATCAATTTCAAGCATAATAAATTGTTGGTGAACTGTTCATTCTTCTGTTGGACCTCGTTTTTTCAACTTGTTTTCAGTAGACGTTGCACTGGTCAATATTTGTATCTCTGTCGATTGTTTTGTGTATTACTATGTGTAATGTCGTCGTGATAGTTGTACCTCAGTTGAGATGAAATAAGATGTTGTAATATTTTTCATAATTTTTCAGTAAACAAAATCTACAATTTCTTCAAAACATTCAACTTTAACTACATGTACACCTGCTCAAAACTGACTTTAGTTTAACCGTTTTTTGTTAAGCTTATTAAAGTTTTTACTTGCATTACTCATCATGTTTGTGTGAAGTTTTTGACCTCACAAACTTAGAATCAAGCACCCCTGACAAGCTGTTTGTAGACAAAATACTATTTTTAGTGGTTTGGTTGAATTAGGACAGATTGATCTTTTAAATTGTCCTCATCGAGATGAGTAGTGTATTCATAAACACTTTCGTCTTCATCTTCATTCTTACAATGTTATTCAATTAGTAATGAAATAATTTATTTGTTGGGTAAAATCACAAAGTGTTGTCTATGTTTGATTAAGAACGGTAAAATGTCAAATGTAATCTTCGTTTTTTTTTCTTTTTTTTTTTTTTTATCTCAAAAGCAATGTCAAGTTCTACAACTATATTTTGTTTCCTGGAAACTATTAATGATAAATAGTAGTTAAGTAAATATTGCATACTTTTTTTTTATTTAGAACCAATTATATAAGATTAATTTAATATTAAAGACTTGTTTGAAGTCTAGTTTGATAAATAGTAGTTTCATAAATATTGCATACTTTTTTATTTAAAACAAATTATATAAGAATAATTTAATATTAAAAACTTGTTTGAAGTCTAGTTTTTTAAATAGTAGTCTCATAAATATTGCATACTTTTTTTATTTAGAACAAATCATATAAGAATAATTTAATATTAAACACTTGTTTGAAGTCTAGTTTTCTGTCTTTAAGGAAATAGATACATTACAAACTACAGAAACTATATATGATCGATCACTTTTATAATCTTCATCGTAACCGCGAAAGTGCAAGCAACATAATTAGTCCATGAGAAGATCGATTGCTTTCATCTTGGTTAAATGTGATATAGTTATAGGATAAAATATATATATATACCTTCAAAGCGATACTAAATTAAGTCAATTATTAAAAATAAATGATGTATGACTTGCAGTTTCTCTGCTGGTCAACAGTAAAAAAAAATGAAGGTTTATAGGAAGATCTATCATTAAGATGGCGCATTACACTATAGATGACTTTAAAATCTGCAGACCGTTTTAATTTCCTTTTATTATTAATAAAAATATAAAGTATTTCAATAATAAAATTATTGAATTCTTTTTTTGCAAGGCAGCAGTTACATGTTATAGCAACACAAGCATATTTACATTTTGACACACAATAAACAACAGAGAACAATATAATAAGATACTACAAAAGACAAATGATCAACTTATTAGATGTGATATAATCTGCCAGGCAGATTTCAAATCATTACATAATTTTCCAACTAAAGATCGACAAAAACAGTTATTGATAATTTAAACATCATTCCCATGATGGAAACCCCAAATTTCCGAGGCATAATTTATCACAGACGAAACCATACTATCGAACAAATCACATTTCTTTTTCTTCGTCAAACTATAAGAAAGGGGGATAATTAACTGTGGATTAGGACAACAAAAAGCATTATTTTATAACAACATTCTTTTTTTCTAATAAAACCTTAGGAAAACTAACATAGTTGTGGACAAAGCGAAAATGACAAATGATCACTTCAAGAAATCAAGAAAATCTTTAGCTTAGTATAATACTGTGTCAGATTCAAAAAGCAAATACATCGTGTATCTGCAACTAGTTCTAAAAATGATGACCTTCTGGGATTTAGAAATTTCATGTGAAGCACCAGAAATACATGTAACAATCGGACATTGCCAAACAGAATTATCTAAAAAATCAATGGTGTAAAGTGTAAATCACGGGAACAATATATTACATACATAAAATACATACAGTAGTCAAACATTATATTAACGAAAACATCTAGCATCACAATTCATGTGTTACATTATGGTATTTTCCTGTACCCATTAAACAGGAAACTAAATAAGTCAACACACATCTTGCTAGTGTTTTAATTACTGAAAAGGCCTTTTATAGATTTCTATACGAAAAGGAGGTTGCTCATTTTCGAAAGCCTTAAAGCTGACCGTTCCAAAACATGCATTAGCCTAGAAACATCTTTAAATAGAATTATTAAAAACTGTTTCTTTATTAATGAAAACAATTTACATTGTGAAGCTGTTGTTCATACGGTGTGACAGAGAAATAGAATGACATTTATCATGTTGATAAATATTCTCCGAACAACGAAAATTAACATGTTCATGGTATTAGGTTACTTTGGACTTAAATAATTGTAAAAGAAACTTTAACAGAAACGCAATTTGTCAAGCTTACAATTAATTTTCATCAAAAGAAAATGTGGTATGATTGTCATTGAGACAACACTTTACAAGAGACCAACACGTCCTAGGAATTAACAGCAATAGGTCACTGTACGACTTCAAACAATCAGCGAAGTCCATTACGCAAAGTAAGCTATAACAGGCCCCGACATCATAAATGTAAAACAATTGAAATGATTCTATAAGGAACTAGATAATGTACAAACAAACGAACGGAAAACAAATTTGTAACACGGCAAAAAACGTCAACCACTGAAAAACAGGTTCCTGACCTGGGATAGGCACATACATACAGAATATAGCCTTTTTATAGTTGTGTATTTAAAAAAAGTGCACTCGCTCTCCAATGCATCAAAGTATTACAACCATGTTATAAAGTAGACGAACGTTATACTAGGTTCAATGACTTAACCTAAAACATAAGTAGACGTACACTTCTGTTGTGGTGTTTACAATATTCAAGACGTTTAAATACAGATATAAATGCGGATTATTTTCAGCTATCAAAGAAGCTTAATGTTGAAGTATATCGGATATAGAATTCCTGCTTTCTTTAATGTTTAATATATGAGTTTACCGGAAACTTGATTTTAGATATGTTGGATGTTGACACTAACCTTGTATAATGTGGTCTATTTTGAAAGTCATTGACAATATGTTTTAAAAACAATATATAACAGAGGTGTTTTATTTTAATTCAGCTGATATTGTTTATTTGTCAGTATGTTACAAAATCAGGAATGACATACCATCATAGTATACTTAAAACAGTTGACTGTTGGATAGAGTTTCATATTACACATATTGCACTGTCTGATAAATGACTAGTTTGAAAATAGGATCTCTTAACTGTAGGGGTCTGTCAGCGGAGGTGCAGAGAAGATATTTTTTTTTCAAGATATAGGAAAAGATATGATATAATTATATTAACAGATACACATTGTACTAAAGAAAAAGAAAAGTAGTGGGCACATGAGTTGGGGTATAAGGCATTCTTAAGCTCTGATTCAAGCCGCTCAAGAGGGGTAGCAATTCTAATAAAAATAGGAAGGCAATTTTATTATTCTAGATATGACCATTCAATATTATCGACTCTCTCTTGTTGCAATATATGGTCCCAATGGGGACTTTTCAACTTTTTTTGAAAATATAAAAGGTCATGGGCTTAAGCAAAGCCGTTTTGATTACTTTTTGATTTAATCTGAACTTGTACCATTTGTAAAAAATGTAGACATGGATATAAGTTACAGGTCTGATCATTCTCCAGTGTACCTGACCTTACAGTTTTACAATCAAATTAAAGGTAAAGGCACAAGAAAGTTTAACAATAGCTTACTATATGATATGGTCTATGTAACTGAAATGACAAATTGCATTAGGGAAACTAGAAATAAATACTCTCTGCCTTGGAATGGCCTAGAAACAGAAGTATCAGTAAACCCACACATGTTTTGGAAACTCTTAAAATGTATGATAAGAGGGAACACAATATAATATGCCAGTTATATAAAAAAGAAAAGCACAAAAACTGAAAATGATTTAGAACTCAAGTTAGCTAAATTAATTGAAAATTATGAAATAGACCCCTCAGAATTATTAAAATTAAGAAATTAAAATTTAAAAAAGAAAACTTGTTCAACACAGAGAGAAAATAGTAACAGGTATTATGGCAAGACCAAAGGCAAGATGGGTAGCAGAAGGTGAAAAATGTACTAACTATTTTTGTAATCTTGAAAAAAAAATATAATGAAAAGATAATTTCAAAATTAATTTAGGATAACGGAGAGGACATTTTCAATCAAAGTGAAATTTTAGAAGAACAAAAATCATTTTATGAAAAATTTGTACTCGTCAACAAATCCTATTCTTCATCAGTTCATCAAGAACATAAAAATCTATTTTTTTATGAAAATAATCCTTTTATCTGCAAACTTTCTGATGAACAAAAGTTACAGGCAGAGGGTAATTTGAATGCTAATGAATGCTTTAAAACATTGATAATATGAAAATGGTAAATCTTCCTGGATGGATGGATTTACAACAGAATTTTATAAATTATTTTGGATAGACCTCCATGAGTTTATTATAAAATCTTTTAATTATAGCTTAGAAACTGGATCTTTTTCGGTCAGTCAGGAACAAGGAGTAATAACATGCATTCCAAAAGAGGGTAAATCAAAATTTCAATTAGAAAACTGAAGACCTATCATTTTTTTAAATGTTGATACAAAAATTGCATCAGCTGCATTAGCAAATAGAATACACCTTTTCTTGGGAATATAATTAGTGAAACACAGCAAGGTTTCATAAAGGAAAGGTATATTTGAGAATGTACCAGGCTTATTTTTGACATTATGGAAAAGGCAGAAGATGATAATCTACCAGGTCTTTTACTTTTATTAGACTTTGAGAAAGCTTTTGATACTCTTGAGTGGTCATTTATAGACTTGGCTTAATCTTTTCTAGGATTTGGTCCTATTTTTTGTAGATGGGTCAAGACCTTATATTCAGAGTCTTAGAGCTATATTATAAATAATGGACATTGCTCTCAATTTTTTCATATTGGTCGGCTCTTTATATTATCTTTAGAACTTATGAGTGCTGCATTAAAAAAAACCCAGATATAAATGGTATGAAAATAAATGATTTTGAGTATCTACTAAGCCAGTATGCAGATGACTCATGTCTTTTATTAGACGATGATGAGCAATCTTTAGAAAAATGTTTATATACTTTAGAAAAACTTTCTGAGTGTGCGGGACTTAGGGCTAATTTTGATCAAATTGAAGCCATATGGATTGGGTCAAAGATTCACTCAAGAGATAAACTAACAACTACAAGAAATTTGAACTGGAATCATTCAGGAAAATTTAAACTTTTAGGAAAAATATTTGATCTTTTCAGTGAAAATAAAACGCTGGTAAATTTTGTAGAAAAAATACAAAAAAATACAGAGCTTACTAAATTCCTGGGTTTATAGAGATTCAACATATAAGGGAAAGATCACTGTCATTAAATCAATAGCTCTAACTATTCTAATTCAATCATTGACAGTTTAGCCAAACCCGCCTGAGGATAAAATAAAATAAATTCAAAATATTTTTTTTAGTTTCTTGTTGTCGGGAAAACCAGACAAGATTAAAAGAAAACTTATGATAGGGTTATTTGAAAATGGAGGGTTGAAAATGCCCGATATAAGATCTTTTTGTTATTCATTAAAGATGACATGGATAAATAAACTTTTAGACCCCTTGAATATATCCCCATGGAAAACATTGTTTATAGATCAATACAACAGATTAGAAACAGACAAAATATAGTTGATGACCCCTGATGGTATTCAAAAGATTTCTTCAAATTTTAATAATTTCTGGAAAGATATTTTACTAAACTGGAATATCCTAAACACTGTCACTAATGACACTGCTGAAGGGATCATGCAACAATCCAAATGGCTAAACAAGAGTTTGAAAAAATTAATAATAAAACTGTCTTTTACCAGAGGTGGGTTGAATCAGGAGTTTTCTTTGTAGGTGATTTAGTTGATGAAAACAGTAATTTTGTTACTGTAAAATAATTCTGCGAAAAATATAATCTTAATATCAATTTCTTGGAATACCATTCTTTGCTTCATATGATACCAAAAGACTGGAAAAATATAATCACTACTTCAGAGAAAATTACACACATATCTAACGATAAATTTGAATTTATAAAAAACAATAAAAAGTCATGTCAGTTCTTTTATAAAAAAAAATCTTGTCAATGTATACAGAACGTCCTACAAAACAAGGAGACAAGATGTGTAAGGAACTAGGCACTCATATAGAAAATTGGGATTTCATTTATAATTTACCCTTTTGTTGCACTAAAACATTGTAAAAACAACAAATTTAGTATGTTCCAGTTTAAGATTTTACATAGAACTCTCGCCACAAATGCATTAATGCAGAAATATGGGTTAAAAGAAACTAACTTATGTAGTTTCTGTTATGAAACTAAAAGAAACTATTAATCACCTGTTCTCGGAATGTACCGTAGTAAGAAATTTGTGGTTAGAAATTGCAGCACTTTTTCTAGTTGAAAATAATTTTAATACTTAATGTGGAAAATAGTGTTCTTGGGTCAGAGTCTTTGGATGTTTCCCTAAACTTACTCAATATTCTGGTTAAATATTACATTTATACATGTCGCTTTTATACTTTAATACCGACTCTTACAGGTGTCATAGCTATGATTAAAAATTCCTACCGAATAGAACACATATCTACCTCATTTTACAGATCCCCTAAAGCAAGAGAGAAATTTGATAGTAAATGGGAATTAATTAAAAACTTAGTTCACATGTGAGGAGAGATCTTTCTATTTTGTACTTACTTAAGGCTTTATAATAGTTCATGTAGAATTAATGATATGTTGATGCACATCACAACTGGACAGTGATTTGTGTGCATCTTAAAAGTACTATCTATGTTTATTGATATTGTTATATATATATTCATATACTAGTTTTTGTTAGATTGTATTTGACTTATCTCCCCTTGACTTATGTTGACATGTATTATGTGATTCTGTCCTTTATGTTATCTGTTAATGATCTCTGATGGCCTCTCCTGGTACCTCTCATGTTCAACATCATTGTATAGGCAGTGATGCATGTGGCTAGAGGAGAAGGCTGTTGCCATTGTTAACCTTATCAGCATATTCAGGTATTCTAATCCAGAGTGATAAAGGATGTGTATGATCAAGTAGAAAATTTACAACAATTATCATAACTAACTTTTTAAGTTTAGACTCTTATTGAAAAATTTAATATCAATACATATATTATGAATTAACTATATAATTATGTATCACAATACTTGGTGTGTTTTCAGATGAAATAAAAATAAATTACAAAAAAAAATCGAAAATGAGACACCTGTTCTTCCAGGTCATAATTGGTTTAAGTAAACGAGTAAACGTCTAACTACTGTCTTTCTAAAACTGTTCAAAATAGCACAGGCTTTGTATGTCGCTAGAATTTTGCCCTTATTGTGTACAGTGTACCAATTAAGTCAGATTACAATCAGAATATACAAATCGATGCATACTTCTATAAAGGCACCCAACTTATTCAATGCAATACTAAGTTTAGTTACGCAATGTTCGTTCACTATCGGAATGGCTATATATATATACAAATGTCATGCATCTGAACCGATTATTTGAGTTCGTTTCTCCAACAGGAACTCTCAAATATAATTAATTGAAAGTAATCTATGTTGAAAAACGATACAATGTTATAAGTTTTAAAATTAAATGGCAGGTACAAGATTGCCCATAAACATGTAAGGTCAACTTGCACATGTACATTTAAAAAACCTGAATGTAAAAAAAAAAATCAATGAAAAAAACATTTCCCAATACCTGCATAACTATTGTATGAAATGAGGATTATCTACACAAATATATTGCTTAAATCCTTTTTTGCATTTTCCTTTTCAAATTTGATTTTGATATTTGCAAATTCTTTGAAATGAAATGTCCATGTATGTTGTATCTTTATTATCGTAATGTATAACGCCATGGGAAGGTATGATTGCAATTGTTTATCCTTGACTGAATGATTGTACTGTATTTTATCTTTGACTGCCTAACTGTACTGTATTTTATTTTAAATCCTAAACTATACTGTATTTTATCTTTAACTGCCTCACTGTAATGTACTTTATCTTTGAATATTGACTGCACTGTATTTTATCTTTGACTGCCTGACGGTACTGTATTCTATCTTTGACTGCCTGACGGTACTGCATTTTATCTTTGACTGTCTGACTGTACTGTATTTTATCTATGACTGCCTAACTGTACTGTATTCTATCTTTGACTGTCTGACTGTACTGTATTTTATCTTTGAATGCCTGACTGTGCTGTATTTTATCTTTAACTGCCTGAATGTACTGTATTTTATATTTAACTGCCTGAATGTACTGTACTTTATCTTAAACTGCCTGAATGTACTGTACTTTATCTTTGAATGCCTGACTGTACTGCATTTTATCTTAAACTGCCTGAATGTACTGTACTTTATCTTTGAATGCCTGACTGTACTGTACTTTATCTTTGACTGATTGATTGTACTGTATTTTATCTTTAACTACCTGACTGTACTGTATTTTATCTTTGACTGCCTGACTGTACTGTATTTTATATTTGACTGTCTGACTGTGTATTTTATCTTTAACTGTCTGACTGTACTGTATTGTATCTTTAACTGCCTGAATGTACTGTATTTTATCTTTGAATGCCTGACTGTACTGCATTTTATCATTAACTGCCTGACTGTACTGTATTGTATCTATAACTGCCTGACTGTACTGTATTTTATCTTTAACTGCCTGAATGTACTGTATTTTATCTTTAACTGCCTGAATGTACTGTACTTTATCTTTGAATGCCTGACTGTACTGCATTTTATCTTTGACTGACTGATTGATTGTATTGTATTTTATCTTTAACTGCCTGACTGTACTGTACTTTATCTTTGAATGCCTGACTGTACTGTATTTTATCTTTAACTGCCTGACTGTACTGTATTGTATCTTTAACTGCCTGACTGTACTGTACTTTATCTTTGAATGCCTGACTGTACTGTACTTTATCTTTGACTGATTGATTGTACTGTATTTTATCTTTTACTACCTGACTTTACTGTATTTTATCTTTGACTGCCTGACTGTAATGCATTTTATCTTTGACTGTCTGACTGTACTGTACTGTATCTTTAACTGCCTGAATGTACTGTATTTTATCTTTAAATGCCTGACTGTACTGCATTTTATCTTTAACTGCCTGACTGTACTGTATTTTATCTTTTACTGCTTCACTGTACTGTATTTTATCTTTAACTACCTGAATGTACTGTATTTTATCTTTAACTGCCTGAATGTACTGTATTTTATCTTTAACTGCCTGACTGTACTGCATTTTATCTTTAACTTCCTGACTGTACTGTATTGTATCTTTTACTGCTTGACTGTACTGTATTGTATCTTTTACTGCTTGACTGTACTGTATTTTATCTTTAACTGCCTGAATGTACTGTATTTTATCTTTAACTGCCTGACTGTACTGTATTGTATCTTTTACTGCCTAACTGTACTGTATTTTATCTTTAACTACCTGAATGTACTGTATTTTATCTTTAACTGCCTGAATGTACTGTACTTTATCTTTGAATGCCTGACTGTACTGCATTTTATCTTTGACTGACTGATTGATTGTATTGTATTTTATCTTTAACTGCCTGACTGTACTGTACTTTATCTTTGAATGCCTGACTGAACTGTATTTTATCTTTAACTGCCTGACTGTACTGTATTGTATCTTTAACTGCCTGACTGTACTGTACTTTATCTTTGAATGCCTGACTGTACTGTACTTTATCTTTGACTGATTGATTGTACTGTATTTTATCTTTTACTACCTGACTGTACTGTATTTTATCTTTGACTGCCTGACTGTAATGTATTTTATGTTTGACTGTCTGACTGTACTGTATTTTATCTTTGACTGTCTGACTGTACTGTACTGTATCTTTAACTGCCTGAATGTACTGTATTTTATCTTTAAATGCCTGACTGTACTGCATTTTATCTTTAACTGCCTGACTGTACTGTATTTTATATTTTACTGCTTCACTGTACTGTATTTTATCTTTAACTACCTGAATGTACTGTATTTTATCTTTAACTGCCTGAATGTACTGTATTTTATCTTTAACTGCCTGACTGTACTGCATTTTATCTTTAACTTCCTGACTGTACTGTATTGTATCTTTTACTGCTTGACTGTACTGTATTTTATCTTTAACTGCCTGAATGTACTGTATTTTATCTTTAAATGCCTGACTGTACTGCATTTTATCTTCAACTGCCTGACTGTACTGTATTGTATCTTTTACTGCCTAACTGTACTGTATTTTATCTTTAACTACCTGAATGTACTGTATTTTATCTTTAACTGCCTGAATGTACTGTATTTTATCTTTGAATGCCTGACTGTACTGTATTTTATATTTGACTGCCTGACTGTACTGCATTTTATCTTTAACTGCCTGACTGTACTGTATTGTATCTTTAACTGCCTGACTGTACTGTATTTTTTCTTTAACTGCCTGAATGTACTGTACTTTATATTTGAATGCCTGACTGTACTGCATTTCATCTTTAACTGCCTGACTGTACTGTATTTTATTTTTAACTGCCTGAATGTACTGTATTTTATCTTTGACTGCCTGAATGTACTGTATTTTTCTTTAACTGCCTGACTGTATTGTATTGTATTTTATCTTTGACTGCCCGACTGTACTGTACTCTATCTTTGACTGCCTGACTGTACTGTATTGTATCTTTAACTGCCTGACTGTACTGTATTTTTTCTTTAACTGCCTGAATGTACTGTACTATATATTTGAATGCCTGACTGTGCTGTATTTTATCTTTGACTGCCTGAGTGTACTGTATTTTATCTTTAACTACCTGACTGTACTGTATTTTATCTTTGACCGCCTGATTGTACTGTATTTTATCTTTGACTGTCTGATTGTATTATATTTTATCTTTGACTGCCCGACTGTACTGTACTCTATCTTTGACTGCCTGACGGTACTGTATTCTATCTTTGACTGCCTGAATGTACCGTACTTTATATTTGACTCCCTGTCTGTACTGTATTTTATCTTTGACTTATGGACTGTACTGTATTTTATCTTTAACTGCCTAACTGTACTGTACTTTATCTTTGAATGCCTGACTGTACTGCATTTTATCTTTAACTGCCTGACTGTACTGCATTTTATCTTTAACTGCCTGACTGTACTGTGTTTTATCTTTAACTGCCGAAATGTACTGTACTTTATCTTTGAATGCCTGACTGTACTGCATTTTATCTTTAACTGCCTAAATGTACTGTATTTTATCTTTAACTGCCTGAATGTACTGTACTTTATCTATGAATGCCTGACTGTACTGTATTTTATCTTTAACTGCCTGAATATACTGTATTTTATCTATGACTGCCTGACTTTACTGTATTTTATCTTTGACTGTCTGACTGTACTGTATTTTATGATTGACTGCCTGACTGTACTGTATTTTATCTTTAACTACCTGATTGTACTGTATTTTATCTTTGACTGTCTGATTGTACTGTATTTTATGATTAACTGCCTGACTGTACTGTATTTTATCTATGACTGCCTGACTGTATTGTACTGTATGTTTGATTACCTGACTCAAATGTATTTTATCTTTAACTGCCTTACTGTACTGTATTTTAACTTTGACACTCTGACTATACTGTATTTTATGATTGACTGCCTGACTGTACTGTATTTTATCTTTGACTGCTTGACTTTACTGTATTTTATCTTTGACTGCATAATTGTACTATATTTTATCTTTGACTGCCTGCCTGTACTGTATGTTATCCTTAAATGATTTACTGTACTCTTAGTACGTGACATGTACTTTTCGTCGAAACAAAATCTCTATACAATTTCAAGCATCAGAAAAAAGAAGGAAACACATTGTTCCCCGTTTTAAATGTCCTATTTGTCATAATTTTGTTTCAATTATCTATTTTTAATGATCAAGAAAACTAACTAAAATCAATTAAATCCTCATCAATCCTTTTTTTAAAGTTAAATAAATAGCACTAATCACAGCCTTGTCTTTACTGCAGTTCGTCTTGATCCAAAATGACCATGGTAATTGTGACTGTACTATTGTTATCCATTGTTGAACATGTGTACGGACGGCAATATATTGGAAGATATAGAGGTTACGGAGCCTTTAGTGGATTCGGAGGATATGGAAGGGGTACAGGAGGAAGATTTGGTGGGGGTTCTAGGGGAAGTTTGACTGGAAGACTTGGTGGAGTTTCAAATGGAAAAGGTTCCGGATTTGCTGGTGGTATAACGTTGGGTGGTCCTGGATTTGGAGTTGGTTCATCTAGAGATCGAAGAAGTTCTGGTGTAGATATGGGCGGAGGGGGTGAAGGACTAAGTATGATGGGAAGAGGTATGTATTATCGATATTACTATGCATAGTTTACGAAGTTTATGTACAACGTCAGGTTTTATGACAGTTGTTGTCCATTCGTTTGATGTGTTTTATCATTTGATTTTGTCATTTGATTATGGACTTTCCGTTTTGAATTTCTCTCGGAGTTCAGTATTATTGTTATTGTACTTTTCACCAATTGACAATGACAGACACAGTATGCTCTAACGATTTATTTACATCACTTTATCTGAGTTGTATCTGTCATGTTCTTGACCAAGTAACCCTACGTTTTAATATTGATCATTTTTTGTTTACTAATAATTGTCTAACATTCATGGGATATATATAGTATACATTTGAATGATATAGGAGACACACAAACCAAAAAGAGAGGCAATATCAAACGGTTGTGTTATCTATACAACAAAGTAAACCTTTTATAAATGACTTTAATGTCCATTAACAGAAAATGGGCTATGTCACATGTTGTGCTAACTGTCGGATTTAGTGGTGCATCTAGTGTTGGTAGTGGATCGTTCAGAAGATCAATCGTTAATGGTGAATCTGGTAGTAGTTGATCAAACAGTTGGTCTAGCGGATTTGGCAGTATCCGGTGGTGGATCAAGTGGTGGATCAGGAGCTGGATCCAGAGATGGCGCTGTTGTAGGCAGTGCATCGGGTGGAATTGGGTTTAAAGGTGGAAATGGCAGAGGAAAACCATCCTATTTTAATGTGAATGCATGTGTTTAAGTCTTGGAAAAATTTAATAAATAAAAAAATAAAAGAATGAAGTGAATGAAAACCACCGACACATAAACAAATATTTTTTTGAAAATTTAACGGTTAGCATGATTTTTTTCAACAAAAACAATGTATTAATACAAATATATTATTTTACTGTAACTATAATTGACAATATGCAACTGAGTAATACATTTTCATGAATAAAATCAAAGTTAAATAGTTAATGTTGTCAGGTGTATCACCTTTTACTACAACTAGCTTTTACGGAACTAAGTACATTAAACGACCCTTTGCATTATACCACTACACAAATACTAGCGTACTGCTCTATTTTAATCATCATTTAAATGTTGTAAATAGAAACGTTTCAATTCTACCAACATAAAATTTTAAATGCTGTTCAATTGAGATATAATCCTTATCCCTTTTTACTTATGTGCATGATGTGTGCATAAAAAATTAAAAAAATTCCAAATTTCAACCTTAAAAATACATGTATTATGGCCCTGAGAAGAATTGCGATTTCACCTGCATGGTAACATTGTAATGTAAACATAATTGGTTAATCTAACTTTTAATTTACTTCTACCTATTTTTCGAATAATGAATTTCAATCATGACAATACTTATGAGAGTGACAGATTATAGTATCATGCATGGCAAAACATAGTCCCCTCTCGGTTAAAAATTCATTATACAGGAACAAAATGCTATACTTAATCTAATCTATAACGTGGCATGGTTTATTGTAATAAATATCAAGTCAATATCTAAAAGCATGATAAAAAAACTGATTATGTGACATGTTTGAGTGAATCAGACCGGAACAACATTTTTACATGATCTGCAAAATGTTATCAAAGGTACCAGGATTATAATTTAGTACGCCAGATGCGCATTTCGTCTACATAAGACTCATCAGTGACGCTCATGTCAAAAATCTTTTAAAGCCAAACAAGTACAAAGTTGAAGAGCATTGAGAATCTAAAATTCCAAAAAAATGTACCAAATACGGCTAAGGTAATCTATGCCTGGGATAAGAAAATTAAACTGTCATTAAAAAACATACATACATATATGTTCATGTATATGTACCAATTATAAACTAGAGGCTCTAAAGAGCCTGTGTCGCTCACCTTGGTCTATGTGAATATTAAACAATGGACACAGATGGATTCATGACAAAATTGTGTTTTGGTGATGGTGATGTGTTTGTAGATCTTACTTTACTAAACATTCTTGCTGCTTACAATTATCTCTATCTATAACAGTACTTTCTGTGGAAAATGTTATTGAAAATCTTCAAATTTTAAGAAAATTGTTAAAAATTAACTATGAAGGGCAATAACTCCTTAGGGGGTCAATTGACTATTTTGGTCATACTGACTTATTTTTAGTTCTTACTTTGCTGTACATTATTGCTGTTTACAGTTTATCTCCATCTATAATAATCTTCAAGATAATAACAAAAAAACCAGCAAAATTTCCTCAAAATTACCAATTCAGGGGCAGCAACCTAACAACCAATTATCCGATTCATCTGAAAATTCCAGGGCAGATAGATCGTGACCTGATCAACAATTTCACTTCCCGTCAGATTTGCTCTTAATGCTTTGGTTTTTGAGTTATAAGCCAAAAACTGCATTTTACCCCCATGTTCTATTTTTAGCCATGGCGGCCATCTTGGTTGGTTGGCCGAGTTACCGGACACATTTTTTAACTAGATACCCCAATGATGATTATGGCTAGGTTTGGTTAAATTTGGCCAAGTAGTTTCAGAGGAGAAGATTTTTCTAAAAGATTACTAAGATTTACGAAAAATGGTTAAAAATTGACTATAAAGGGCAATAACTCCTAAAGTGGTCAACTGACCATTTTGGTCATGCTGACTTATTTGTAGATCTTACTTTGCTGAACATTATTGCTGTTTACAGTTTATCTCTATCTATAATAATGTTCAAGATAATAACCAAGAACAGCAAAATTTCCTTAAAATTACCATTTCAGGGGCAGCAACCCAACAACGAAATGTCCGATTCATCTGAAAATTTCAGGGCTGGTAGATCTTGACCTGATTAACAATAATGCTTATGTCAGATTTGCTCTAAATGCTTTGGTTTTTGAGTTATAAGTCAAAAACTGCATTTTACCCCTATGTTCTATTTTTAGCTATGTCGGCCATCTTGGTTGGTTGAGCGAGTCCCCGGACAAATTTTTAAAATTAGATACCCCAATGATGATTATGGCCAAGTTTGGTTAAATTTGGCCCAGTAGTTTCAGAGGAGAAAATTTTTGTAAAAGTTAACGCAGGACGACGACGGCGGACGCCGGACGCCAAGTGATGAGAAAAGCTCACTTGGCCTTTCGGCCAGGTGAGCTAAGAAGGTGTAAAACTGATTATCTGTTTGAATTTTCTAAGTACAAGGAATATTTCTCGGGACATTATCATAAGATCATTACAAAGTGCGAACTTGATCTCTAACTTGTCAATATAACACTATATACCAATTATAAAATCATTATTTTCATGGAAGATTAAAACATGTGTGAAAACCTGAAAATTTGATTTAATTTATGAAATCTATTGACAACAAATCTAGACAAAATCATCGGATCAGAACAGAATTCTAACTAGATCTGTAACTCAAGTAACTTATCATGATAAAAATAGAGACCAAATATCATATCAATATTTTCAAGCATCAAGAAAAAAAAGTGTAGAAAACTGATTTCCTGAACTGAAGGACAGACATACAGACAGACAGAAAATGCAATATAACATGATAGAGAGAGTAATTAGTAAAAATGTACTAAACATCAAGGTCTCTCAATTGAGAAGAAAAAATATGAATATTTTTTTAAACAAAAAGTGTAAATTTTGACAATTGTAAATGAGGGATTATAAGCAGATCATTATAAAATAATACCAAGGAGACGTGGTATGGATGCTAATGAGACAACTTTCCACCAAAATTCAAATGAAGTGCATATAAGCAATAATAGGCAACCATTTGGCCTTCAAGAATGAGAAAAAACGATACTCATACAGAATAGCTAGTTATAACGATGTTTTCGACATGAAGAATTAATGTCGACTGAGAAAACTAACAGCATATTTTCATATCAAAACAATTTATAAAAAAAACAAAACATATATATTGACAGACAAGACCCAATGACAACCACTGTTTCTGTTAAATTTATTCCCAGTTCATACAAAACATAAGGAACAATTTAAAGCTTGACATAGATGATACATGTATTATACCTATTATTGTAATCTGCATGTTGATAATACATACGAAGAATCAATATATCACCATTGATTTTGATTTTTGAAACTTTTGTAATTAGGTTGCTGACTTTTAGTTTTATTACCCCTTTTATTTATTTCATGTAATTGATTGTAAATTATTTGAGCCCCTTTTTTTTTAAACAAATCTTGCAACATTATTAATCCAAAATTATACAGAAATGTAATTCCTAGTACTGGGTTTTGGTACATATGGCATGTATGTTTGCAATGTAAGAGACGAATGATCAGATTTGCCATGATGGTCTCTTGCTGTTTCAAAAATGGTGTTTGGACTTACAGGCAAATTTATACCATAATAAGTCCCATAACAAGCATTTAAAAAAGTATTGCCAATTGTGAAGAATTTAAATTTACATGTATTATTATATATCTTGCCAACATTACATTCATGACATTAACATGATGGTATATGTATTTGTCACTAAATGTCTAGTACAGTATATACTTCCCTGGTGACTGTTACCCAGGAAATCCCCCATAGATATATTTTCTTAATTTTGTTCATCAGAGACTCTGGACTTGGAATCCTAAACTGTACAAGGATTACAGCTGTGGCTAAATCTCTTTCAAAATATAGATATTGTATAACAGTCCCTGCTCCGTAGCCAGGAATTCCCAAGGAGAGGTTACATTCGACTCACGATGCAATCATCCAGGGGGATGGGGTAGGCTTACTTTTGTACGTACCCCTTGAATCCCCTGGCTATGACGGGGGTGTATTGGCAGACCCTTCTTAAGTTCTTTTAAATATTAGACATGTTAGATATGCAGACAATGATTAATTTGTTATATTTTATATGTTATTATGGATCTTTTGTACATACTGAATGCGACTGTTCAGTTTACTGTACGGAAGTTTAAGACCTGCTTTAAACTTGACGTTCGTTGTTGTCATAATAGCAACAGCAAACTAAATTCTTTCTTCACTATCAGCTCTACGTTTCTGTAATATCTCATTATCTGACACTCAGCCACTGGACATTTTCGTGCAGAAGCACTAAGCTGATAAAATTTGAGAACAAACTCTTGACTTGTCTCTTCATATATTGCAACATTGATATCAATACAAAATGTTATGCATCTTTATGCCACTCAAACAACTTTTGTAAGGTGCTACTATCACTAAAAAGCTTAGTTGCTAGTTTCAGGGAAGTCAGCATCTGAGCAGTTACCTTCTTTATAGTAGTATGGAGAACAATTTAAAGGGAGATAACTCATGATGACAATTATATCGGTGAAAGTTACAATGTCTAATTTATGCAGATGCTATACATTTGCAAAGATTTTTTATCTGAATATCTCAAAATTGAACATTTAAAATGATTTAACATCATATTTTGTTTGATATATACCCAACATTGGTTTTGTAAAAATTGGTGGGGTTTTGAAGTGAAAAATATGGTTATTTTTACTATTTTACCATGGGTGGATTTTTTTATATTTTTTATTTCATGTATATATGTGCTCACCTTTTCGAAAACCAGTGACTTGAACTTGGCTTGTAAATGACAGTTACAAAATAAAGCATTAAAGCATTAAAGAGAGCACCCTTTAAGTGTGCAAAAAATAGAAAATGCTTTATTAATGCACAATAGTTTTCCGAAAGTGAAATATCATATTGTTGTAATATCAAAGTTAATATACTAGTACGTTGTGAAAAAGCAAGATTGTATATATTGTATCCTGTACTTAATACATTTATCAAAACTAATTTAAGTATATATCAACACATTTTTATTAAACTTTACTGTATTTTCTTCACGACCTGGACATTTATTTAATTCTAATTTATAGATAATATGTGTGCATTCCTCCACTGTTATCGTTCAAACGTAAATAAGTTTATCATGTGCATCAACTTTATATTCTAATTTTGTATCAATGCCATAGCAGTTGTATGTTTCTGTTAAATCTTTGTTTAAGGTGTACCCAACACCTTCACTTGAATTGATTTGGCTCGTTTAATTTTCATGAAATTTTGACAAAGTATTTACTTTGACACTTTTACAAAAATATAAACATGTCAATTTTTGTTTATCATTTTATCAGAACAATTACACTGGTTATATATAATGTTGACAAAAACTAATTTTGATCATTGAATAGCTTCATATTCCCTCAACAACACAACGTAATATAAACGTTTAGCTGATTTTACAGAGTTTTACAAAATTTTCTCTAGAACTCACTTGAGTTCCTGTTACATTTTCTTTATATATTTTTTCTAATATATATCATATATTTCCTTTTCTATTTCATTATTATCTATGTGTGTCTCGTCCCTTGATGTTATTATGTTCCCTTCTCTTTTCAAAGTAGGGCTTAGCCCTTTGTTTTTACTTTAATTTACTTTTACAATGATTTGTAGTTACTTCCCTTACTTCGATTAAACTAAAATAAATCAAACATGACAAAATGTTAGACTATGTTACCTAACTATAACTAATGCAAATGAATAGTACAATTTCCACTTATAGTAATATGTCATCGTTAGAAATACATTAATATGAAAGGAACACTTTAAAAACAACAACACAAGAGTGATTAAAACTTGCAAGATACATAATGGATTAATACAGATTCAATTTTACATTTAGTCACGTGCGGGTGTCAATTAAGATGCCATTATAAGGTCTTCCGTCATTATAAATAGTTAAGGAATTGTGTGAGAAATATTTTAAAACTTAACGTTGTTTCATTTTCAATCATAACCCACCTTTTTTTATTTTAAAAGTTCAGGATTTATATAGTAGTAGGTTTATTGTAATACGTACACGTAGTCGTCAAATATGGTAATTTTTGTGTCAACGTAGTTATTATAAACCCTTTACTATTGTTTACTGGCTAAGTATATTTAACTCAAAACTTAGAGAAGCGATTTTATCTGTGTAAATGGTTGTTTTTGACCTGTTGTTCTTACCTTCTGAATCAATGAAACAACCTCGACACTATATAGCAAAAGTCACCGAATGTGGCTCTAACGCAAACAAGCAAAACAACCACACACAACAGATTGGAATTTTACCTTTAAGTAGTTGTCTTTGGTTCATACTCACTAATATCTAAGGAAATAATATAACAATAACACTTTTTATTTCACCAAGCAAACTTATCAATAGGTTAATAGGTTCTTAGAGTATTTACCATGACTACATTTCAATCGGTGCTAAGTATCCCTTTACAAATCAATCTCAAAAACATATCATAGATATAACATAATTATAATCTTTATAATGTAGATGTCTTTGAATTTGCCGTAAAAGTTGAAAAAAACAAATATAAAAGGATACCGTATCAATGTATGCCCCAAAAAATCATAGTTTATCTAACATGTTTTGGGGATCGATTTTTGTTTTATTGAATGTAATATGGGTTCGCGCGTTTGTCACACAGGAAGTATTGTCATAATCAAACAAATATATACGAATAAATAGAAACAAACATTAAGATTTGATGCGACTGTCAAATAAGTGGCCATTTTATAAAGCTATTGTTAATTGGCTGAGGAGCCGGTATCCTGAAATATAACTATGGCTTTTTGACAGGAGTATAATCAATTCTAGTCATTTTAGATTGAGGCCGGAAGCATTTGGCACCAGCAGGGTCTGATCTCACTATCAAAATGTTTACATTAATATTTTAATATATATTAAGATATTTCATGCCTGACACGCGTACACAGGCCAGGTATAACTAGAAAATAACGGGTTAGCCCTTGTTAATGTTTTAGTGGATTCATTGGTGGATGTTTATATGTGAGGTGTTTCAGAGGAAGGGCCAATCGATTGGATGGGAAAAACACATTGATTTAATGTATTTTTACCGATAACGTTACTTAGTTCATCTATACACAGAGTTTAAAGTTTCAAATTTGTTTAGCCACTCCGATGAAGATCGACTTATTACTTATTTTTAATAACGCACCCGAAATCAGTCATTCACCTCCGTGTTGAAAACCGTACTTCGACATATAATCGTTCACTTTTATGAAGATTGACTTGGATGCAGAGTTGTCTCATGAACACTCATACCACATCTTCTTATATCTATATAAATACTTCTGTTTATTAGATTACAAAAAATCAAATAATTAGAATGAATCTGCTAACACAGAACCGTATGATGCTGTTACTGTTCCACAATTTAGAATCAAGAGTATCGATACTAACAGGACTAATTCAGAAATAAATCCCCTTTTACTATTATACATATGATTGATATGTCTTTATTAATATACGACAGTTTATTATCTTATTTATCAGTGTCGTTAGTTTCAAACTTGTTCATATTGCCAGTAAAATAGTGATGTATTACTTATCACTATGAGTTTACATCCATTGTAATTGATATTTTATTGGTTTCACTGCTAATTGACATGTTTTTTTTATAAAACTGATGAATTGTGGTTTTAGTGGTTAAAATGATTGAGTGAGACTCTAAATCACATTAAACCTTTGTACGGTGATATATTTAAATAGTAAGCAAGCCCTTAGTATGTATATCAAGTAAAAGCACTATCCTTACATACGTTGGATGTTTCTCGTTTTTGTAAGTCGTCTATAGGCATATGCATTGCATTATTTGAATGGTAGAGGAGAGTCCAACTAAAAAGTCTTCCTATTTTTCTCTAAATTTAAATAAAAAAATGTTTTAGGGTCACGGGTTGAATATATTTTGTATTCAACAAACGTATATAAATATGACAACTTACTATGATCAACTTATTTTTGAATGAATGTGGCGTCATATGGGTTCAACAAACAATTCGAGACTATAATTTGTGTGGTTTTACGTTTTGTTACTATTGGGATACCACATTTCTTTTCAAATTGTAGGCCACCCATATTAGCAGACGCGAAAACATTTAGTTTATGCGTAATCTAATGCAAGCTAAGGGGTTAAATTGAAGGCCGTATGTGATGAATTTATAATAGTTGTTTCATAGCTTAATTTAACAAAAATAAATCAAAGCAGCCTATAAAAGTGATGTATTTCAAAATTGGTTTACGTTCATTTATATTTGAAAAAAAAATATTTCTGCCGGTTTTTGTTATCTCGTAGTTAATTTTATAAGTACACCAATTATTTTATACCCAATGATGTCTGTGACAAACTCCTCAATTTCTTTGAGGCCCAGCTTTTGTTTAAACATGTTCTAGTTCAAATAAAATGACAAACAATGCATATCAAAGCAACACTTGATGGTGTCTTCTACTGAAAAAAATCAGCATACTGATTATAAGACAGAACTGATTCCCAAAACTTCAAAATTACAAGTCAAGTGTTTTTCAATTTTCACAATCATTCAGCTTCCATCATTGTCCATTTGATACCAAAATTACCTTAAAATTATACACATTTTACAAGTTAAATCCATGCGTAAGAACTGTGTTGTGTGAAAACTGTACTACTCTCTGTTATGTTCTTTCCTGGCGGGCCCGAATTAGTGGTGGTACACCATTGGTACACCTTTGAGATTTCACATGCAATAAATCGCAGGTTGAATAAATCCCATTAACATATATTTCTTTTAAAAAATATAAAAAAAAGATTGGACCAATAAGGACCCGATAGTTAACAAATTAAGGCCACCCTTCGACTTCACATTAGTTAGACAAATATCCCCCATATACAAGAATGCCTATACAGGTGTAGAAAAAAAATGCAATATCAATTTTTAGAAAGTTGTGCAGTTTACTTTTTGGACGTCCCGATTAGATTAGATTAGATATTGCTCTTTTTTTTTTAGATTTTTATTAAAGCGTATGTATAAAATATAAAAAAGAAACTTTTGCATTGTCCTGTAAAAAAAACATTTCAAAGGAGAATACATAGTTTATGAAAATAAAAAAAAACAAACTCTATTTTTAAATAGTCTAGATGTTTATGTACAATTATCATCTTTGTTGTAAATTATGTAGTCTGTAACGAGAGGCTCATAATAATTATTATGTGTATGTATCATTTAATATTTTATTTATATTATTATTAAAAGCATTGTCTGCTTGACCAGAACTATATGTGTTCATTTTGGAGAATCGAGAAAGCATCACAATATCATATGTCTTATACAAACGTGATATCATTGCTCGTCGTTTATTTTAAATATCGATGACCAAGTAGCTATGATCATCATAGATTCAGCGCCTGTTTTTGTTATTCATCTGGTTCATAATGTATCGTTTGAGTTAGACATGTCGGTTGCTATACCCTTTATTCTGGTATATTTGATGATTCTTTTTACAAATGGTGGACCGATGCCATTACTGGTGGAGTTTTTATTTATCTCGCGGTATCAGCAGTCTAGAAGTCACGATTCTGTGTTTACAACTATTTATATGGCCTAAGTCATAACCAACTGTTGAACAACTTTGAGTGTTTTGTTTTCTTCAAAATACAACAAACTTGTCAACCCCTGGAATATTGTACCCGAGACATATTAAGTCCAGCTTTAGGAAGTGTTTGTTCTCTCACCTTTGCACTTGATATGCTCTTTATAACTATCTGATGTAATGTTACACATGCGTCTTTTGTAGACGAAATGGGCATATAGCGAACACAATGTTGATACTTTTATCTTTGACAAATTATTTAACCATCGGTCGTAATACTTCCATTTTAAATGTTGAGGGCGTCAAATTTTATAAAGAAGGACGATTGATCAAATGTCACATAAGTTCTTAGAACATCAAATTTAACAACTGACGGAAACTGTATTTTATTGTTACGTAGTGATATGTCACGTGACAGAACCTGAGTCAAGTAACAAAGTTACAAGTTTTCGGCTTGTGTGGTTATGTTATGAATCATGTATCTCTGTTAATGTCTAAACCTTCTACTAAAAAAAAGACATCAAACTATACAAAATCAGTATTTGCAATCGATTTAAACAAGATATTATGTTCCTTTTTAATTCACGCAAATACCACACAACCTATTGTTTCAGTGCACTGTTAGCGCAACATGTATTGTTATATACCGCGTTGTCTTTCCTTCCAAAAATGGCAGACTATCGCGTACCTTTTCGCGAATTTTGGTGACTTTAATATAGCGTCTCGACCCATATAGAAAAAAAACATCCAAACTAGTAATGTAGGTTAAGTATGTTATTTTTGTTCTAGATAGATCTGAATTTATATTTAGTTGTCTGCATTGTTATCCGCGGGTTTCCTTGGGTTGGTACTCTTTCGTTGAAATTCTGTATAATGGTTTTATTGTATATTGACTACTGTTATTGTCTTTGTAAATTAATGTTCCACTGTTGTTGAAGTTTAAATTCAGACGTTGTACTTGAGTTAACTATTCGAAGTTTTGTTTATACTGACCGATAACATCATTTAATTCCTAAGCTCTCTGTCAAGAATTTTTATGTTGTACTCGGAGTATAATATAATAGTTTGATAAGTTACGTTTTTAAGTTAACGTACGGTTATTGTACTCGATAAATTGATAACGGCAAGACCTAAAATGTAATTTCAATTGGTGTACTGAGACAAACTGAAGTGCAAACATATATGTATGACTGTTAATGTAATCTAGACAAGTTTTCTACGATTTATGAAAAACAAGTGTTGTTAAATTTGATTAACTGTTTTAATCTGTCATATTTTGATCAACATATTTACATAGACAATAAGGTTTTTGTCAATATATCCTTGGAAAATATGGATTCACTTTACATTTGTCCCAATATCATTCCATTTACATCATCACATCGTTACCTAGATATGTTTCTGTAAGAAAACAACGGGAAAAGAAGATTGCTTTTGAAACTATCAAAGCAAGTTCAGTCGTCATAAAATGCATCAATACTGATCGATTCCAAAACAATAACAAACTCTGTTACAAGGCAACAAAAGGGGATTGACATTATAAAATACCAACAAATGTATATGTTTAGTTGCAATTGCCTTATATGTATTGGTTGGACAACCACTATTTATTTCTTATGACTATATTTTAAGTGACTCGTCTAATTATACAGCAAAGAATAGAGACATTTCTCTACTTTACATATTTAATATTTTAGAATATGACAACATCTGTTCAAATATTTTGCATGCAGACATATCATTTGGAAAAGTGCGCAAGAAGTCCATTTTTGCAAAAAAATAAGTTATCATCATATATCAGGGGACTATATAATGTTATGACCGTATACAACTAATTCAATATAACTATATAATTATTGTATTTTAATGAGGTACAAATGCGACTCTATTGACTTTTAAACACAAATGACATTCACTATAAAATTAAGAAAGGAAATGGGGAATGTGTCAAAGCGACAACAACCCGACCATAGAGTAAACAACGGCCAAATGCCACCAATGGGTCTTCAATGTAGCGAGAAACTCCCGCACCCGGAGGCGTCCTTCAGCTGGCCCCTTAAAAATATGAATACTAGTACAGTGATAATGGACGTCATACTAAATTCCGAATTATACACAAGAAACTAAAATTAAAAATCATACAAGACTAACGAAGGCTAGAGGCTCCTGAATTGGGACAGGCGCAAAATTTGCGACGGGGTCAAACATGTTTATGTGATCTCAACCCTCCCCCTATACCTCTAGCCAATGTTGAAAAGTGAACGCAGAACAATACGCACATTAAAATTCAGTTCAAGAGAAGTCCGAGTCCGATCCCAGAAGAAAGAAAATAAATAAAATGACAATACTACATAAATAACAACAGACTACTAGCAGTTAACTGACATGCCAGCTCCAGACCTCAATTAAACTGATTGAAAGATTATGTCTTCATCACATGAATATCAGGTACACTCCCTCACGTTAGGGGTTTAGTATTGTACAATCATAAAATATATGAGAACATAACCCATGTCATGCCAACAACTGTTTTTTTAATAAATGTGTTTAGTTCCGATGCATAGACCCTATAAGTGAATCAATATTAAAGCAAAAATATGCAATCTTTAAAGACCTGACAACAGTATCGTAACTATATCCCTTCGTACTAAGTCTGTTTAAGAGATTGTAAGTTTTGAGGTGAATACTGACATTTTTGTGCTTTGTAAAGAATATTACCATAAAAGATTGGTTGTGAAATACCTGAACGTATACTATGTCTGAATGTTGAGTTATATTTGCGAATCACTTCCTTATACCGATGATAAAAAATAGTAAATGTTTTGACTAGTTTGTGAAATCGAAAACCCTGGTGTAATAATTTTTCAGAAATACATAAATTTCTCTCTAATACGTTGTTACATACACGACAGAATCGTACAAGTTAAGATATATAAACATCATAATATGGTGACAGGGGAACGTCACCATCTTAAATGAATGATAAAAGAGGGACGAAAGATACCAAAGGGACAGTCAAACTCATAAATCTAAAACAAACTGACAACTCCATGGCTAAAAATGAAAAAGACAAACAGAAAAACAATAGTACACACGACGCAACATAGAAAACTAAAGAATAAACAACACGAACCCCACCAAAAACTAGGGGTGATCTCAGGTGCTCCGGAAGGGTAAGCAGATCCTGCTCCACATGTGGCACCCGTCGTTAGGATAGGAAATGAAAAACGATCTCTTTTATCATAATTGTTTGTATTAAGCTTCCCGTTAATGATATAGATATCGAGATCGAGGAAGGAGCAGTGGTCATTGTTAGTATTAGCTTTATTTAAAGTAATTTCAACAAGATAAATTTCTTTAGTATACATACTGAAGTTATCATTATTGAGAGCCAATATACCATCCAAATATCTAAAAGTATTGTTGAATTTTTGTATCAAATATTGTTTCGATGGGTCTTTGCTAATTTTAGTCATACATTGTAACTCATAACAATGTCAAAACAGGTCCGCAATAAGTGGTGCACAGTTAGTCCCCATTAAAATTTCAATAACTTGACGATATATGGAATCTCCAAAGCGAACAAAAATGTTATCAAGTAAAAATTCAAGCGCATATATATAGAATCAAAGCATGTCCTATTGGCATAGTTTCTTTGTTTATTGCTACTAAAAAAAATACCTCAAAGCGTTTGAACATATGTACTCGCATTCTGACTTTTTAAATGCCCCGTTAATTAGGGATGTTATTTTTCTTAAATAAGAACATGAGGCAAAGTGGTACATGTATATAGGGTAGAAAAATAAGAAAATCTAGAATTGCCATTGCAAGCAATAGCGGATGTCACACTTCCCCTATTACCACTAAGCGACAGCAATTTGGAAACAATTTAACAGTGAATGCAGATCAACGCATTGCGATATATCTTTCTGTAAATTTTCAGTACATTTTGAGCATTATGAAAGTTTCACATTTCTTCTGTTTTCATGGCAACGGCAGCCATTTTGAAAATTCCAAAGTCAAAAGTCTCATCTGTACATGCCAGTTAACAATAATATTAAGTTTCATTAAGTTTGGAGCATTTTGAAAATATTTGACATTTCTGTAGTTTTTATGGCAACGGTGGCCATTTTGGAAATTCCAACTTCAAAAGTCTGATGCAGTCAACAATCATATTAAGTTTCATTAATTTTGGAGCATTTTGAAATTTTTGAAATATTTGATCCTGTATCCATGGTAACATAGTAGTTCCAATGATTGTCAAAATCATTCAAAACCTGGATATAGTGGACAACTATATTGCATTAAAATTTGATGATTTTAAGTTCAAGCATACCAAAGTTATTTACCAAACCCGGAAGTTTTTGGAGCATTTTGACCTTTTTGCATTGTTTCCATGGTAACATCAGACATTTTGGAAATTCCAACGCCAAATTACGCATCTACTAAAGTTGCTCATCGTTACTATGAAGTTTCAAAAAATTTGGAGCATTTTGAATTTTTTGAAATTTTTGGGGTAGTTTCCATGGCAACATAGTGGTTCCAATGATTGCCAATATCATCCAAAACCAATATATGGCTGGCACCTACATTGTGATAAAATATGATGATTCTGAGTTCAAGCATCTCTAAATTATTCACAAAACCAAAAACTGGAATTTTTCACATTTGTTCCGTTTCCATGGAAACGGCAGCCATTTTTTTATGGTCTTAGACCCTACTGCAACCCGAAATTTTGTGTTCCTCCTTATAGTGAATTATCTTTAAGATTGGTTCCATTTCACTCCAAAAAACCTGTCGGACAAAAAAAGGTGGAAGAATAATAATAACAAGTAATCCTGTGTTAGGATGCTAACACAAAAGTCACCAAAACGGACCCCAAATCGTTTGTTCTGCGGTATCAATGATGCCAAATTACCTATGTGTAAAGTTTCATTAAATCGAATGGATTTTGATATTTTAACATTTTTGCCGTTTCCATGGTTACGGCGGCCATTTTGGAAATTTTGAGGTCAAAAGTAATGTCCACATATGGTAGGCAACATTTGTTTTAAGTTTCATCAATTTTGAAGCATTTTGAAATTTTTGGACATTTTTGCTGTTTCCATGGCAACGGCGTCCATTTTGAAAATTCCAAACTCAAAAGTTTAGTCTACATACATTAGGCAACATTTGCTATAAGTTTCAATAATTTTGAAGCATTTTGAAGTTTTTCATATTTTTGCTGTTTCCATGGTAACGGGGGCCATTTTGAATATTCCAAAGTCCAACCCCCACTGTAATGTGTTCCCTCCATAATTATATACAATCATGTACCATTTAATGTCTCTAGAACTAATTTGACATTGATGTTCTGGAATGTTCCATAAAAATTCACCCCCCTAAAATTATGCCAAGGAGACCCCCTACTGAAATAAAATTAGTTCCAAGTTGAAGCTGACATGTGTCTCTAAATATTCATAAAAGAAAATATAATACCATCTACTCTATTTACAGCAGAAAATTGATGAAATGCAAAAAAAAATTGACCCCACCCATCTTTGAGCCCCCCTAATTATGCCAAGATGACACCCTGGTATCATGGACATTGGGTTCTGCAACCCCCATGATGCAGACCTATACCCAGAATAAATATAAATTTTCCATCCTGTACTGCTTCCCAAAAAATGGTAGGACAGTTTAAGGGGTCAGAAAGAGAAGAATAATAACTAGATTTGCCATTGCAAGCAATAGCGGATGGCACCCTTCCCCTATTGCCAGGTGAGCGGCAGCAATCTAAAAGATTTCAAAGTGAAAGAGTGCATCTACACATTCAAATTATCATTTTTGTAAAGTTTCATCAAGTTTGAAGCATTTTGAAATTTTGGACATTTTTGCTGTTTCCATGGTTACGGCGGCCATTTCGAAAATTCCAAAGTCAAACCCCTGCTGCAATTTAGTCCCTCCATAATCCTATACCATTTAATGTCATTAGAAAAAAATTAACATTGATGTTCTGGAATGTTCTGTGAAAATTCAAAGTTTTGACCTTTTTGCATTGTTTCCATGGTAACAACAGATATTTTGAAAATTCCAACGCCAAATTCCACATCTTCCAATGTTGCTCATCGTTACTGTGAAGTTTCATTAAGTTTTCAGCACTTTGATTTTTTTGAAATTTTTGGTGTTGTTTCCATGGCAACATAGTAGTTCCAATGAGTGTCAAAATCATCCAATACCTGTATATAGTGGGCACCTACATTGTATCAAAATATAATGATTCTGACTTAAAGCATAACCAAACAGTTCACCGAAACTAAAAACTGGATTTTTTCTCATTTGTTCTGTTTCCATGGTAACGGCGGCCATTTTTTACCATTCCAATGTCTCTTGCACAACTCCACATGGCGGTTCATATGATGGAATAGTTCCATCAACATGGGTATGACCAATTACGAGAAATAGCGTGGACAAAATGTGTGGAAGAATAAAAATAATAATAATAAAAAGAACTAGATTTGTAATTGCTAGCAATAACGGATGGCACCCTCGTCCCCCATTGCCAGGCGAGCGGCAGCCATTTTGAAAATTTCAAAGTCAAAGAGTGCATCTACACATCCAAGTCATCATTTTTGCAAAATTTCATTAAGTTTGAAGCATTTTGAAAATTTTGATATTTTTGCTGTTTCCATGGTTACGGCGGCCATTTTGGAAATTCCAACTTCAAAATGGAACTCCGCACATGTCAGTCACTATTCCTGTTAAGTTTCATCCAGTTTGCAGCACTTATTTTTTTTTGGAAATTTTGAACATTTGTGCTGCAACCATGGTTACAGTAGATAATTCCAAAATTCTAAAAGCGTACGTCTCATTGCCACATGTCATGTTATATATCAATACAGTTTGATTGACTTTGGTGCACTACTCTCTGAGAAAATGCTGATTTTATGCATTTTTCCATAGGGTCAATGCAAAACTGGGCCCTAGTTTCCATGACAACGGCGGCCATTTTGAACTATCCAAATATTGTCTTGACATCTTGGCATACTGGAGAACATTTTCATAAAGTTTCATCCAGCTGGATCTTATAACGAAAGAGTTAGAATTTTTGATATTTTAGCTGTTTCCATGGTAACGGCAGCCATTTTGAAAATTCCAAAGTCAAACTGGAAATCAGGAGATGCCAGTTAACATTCCTGTGGAGTTTCTTCCAGTTTGGAACACTTTGATTTTTTTCGCATTTGTGCTGTTTCCATGGAAACGGCGGCCATCTTTTACCATTCCATAGCAAGGTGCACAACTTCAAATGGGGGTCCTCATTATGTTATAGTTCCAACAATATTGGATCACTCAATTCTTTGAAACACGATGGACAAAATGTGTGGAAGAATAATAAAAATAACTAGATTTGTAATTGCTAGCAATAACGGATGGCACCCTCGTCCCCCATTGCCAGGCGAGCGGCAGCCATTTTGAAAATTTCAAAGTCAAAGAGTGCATCTACACATCCAAGTCATCATTTTTGCAAAATTTCATTAAGTTTGAAGCATTTTGAAAATTTTGATATTTTTGCTGTTTCCATGGTTACGGCGGCCATTTTGGAAATTCCAACTTCAAAATGGAACTCCGCACATGTCAGTCACTATTCCTGTAAAGTTTCATCCAGTTTGCAGCACTTAATTTTTTTTGGAAATTTTGAACATTTGTGCTGCAACCATGGTTACAGTAGATAATTCCAAAATTCTAAAAGCGTACGTCTCATTGCCACATGTCATGTTATATATCAATACAGTTTCATTGACTTTGGTGCACTACTCTCTGAGAAAATGCTGATTTTATGCATTTTTCCATAGGGTCAATGCAAAACTGGGCCCCAGTTTCCATGACAACGGCGGCCATTTTGAACTATCCAAATATTGTCTTGACATCTTGGCATACTGGAGAACATTTTCATAAAGTTTCATCCAGCTGGATCTTATAACGAAAGAGTTAGAATTTTTGATATTTTAGCTGTTTCCATGGTAACGGCAGCCATTTTGAAAATTCCAAAGTCAAACTGGAAATCAGGAGATGCCAGTTAACATTCCTGTGGAGTTTCTTCCAGTTTGGAACACTTTGATTTTTTTCGCATTTGTGCTGTTTCCATGGAAACGGTGGCCATCTTTTACCATTCCATAGCAAGGTGCACAACTTCAAATGGGGGTCCTCATTATGTTATAGTTCCAACAATATTGGATCACTCAATTCTTTGAAACACGATGGACAAAATGTGTGGAAGAATAATAAAAATAATAAGAAAAAAAAGAAACGTAGAATAACAATATGTCACCCCAACTCCGTTGAGGGTGCCATAACTAGATTTGTAATTGCTAGCAATAACGGATGGCACCCTCGTCCCCCATTGCCAGGCGAGCGGCAGCCATTTTGAAAATTTCAAAGTCAAAGAGTGCATCTACACATCCAAGTCATCATTTTTGCAAAATTTCATTAAGTTTGAAGCATTTTGAAAATTTTGATATTTTTGCTGTTTCCATGGTTACGGCGGCCATTTTGGAAATTCCAACTTCAAAATGGAACTCCGCACATGTCAGTCACTATTCCTGTAAAGTTTCATCCAGTTTGCAGCACTTAATTTTTTTTGGAAATTTTGAACATTTGTGCTGCAACCATGGTTACAGTAGATAATTCCAAAATTCTAAAAGCGTACGTCTCATTGCCACATGTCATGTTATATATCAATACAGTTTCATTGACTTTGGTGCACTACTCTCTGAGAAAATGCTGATTTTATGCATTTTTCCATAGGGTCAATGCAAAACTGGGCCCCAGTTTCCATGACAACGGCGGCCATTTTGAACTATCCAAATATTGTCTTGACATCTTGGCATACTGGAGAACATTTTCATAAAGTTTCATCCAGCTGGATCTTATAACGAAAGAGTTAGAATTTTTGATATTTTAGCTGTTTCCATGGTAACGGCAGCCATTTTGAAAATTCCAAAGTCAAACTGGAAATCAGGAGATGCCAGTTAACATTCCTGTGGAGTTTCTTCCAGTTTGGAACACTTTGATTTTTTTCGCATTTGTGCTGTTTCCATGGAAACGGTGGCCATCTTTTACCATTCCATAGCAAGGTGCACAACTTCAAATGGGGGTCCTCATTATGTTATAGTTCCAACAATATTGGATCACTCAATTCTTTGAAACACGATGGACAAAATGTGTGGAAGAATAATAAAAATAATAAGAAAAAAAAGAAACGTAGAATAACAATATGTCACCCCAACTCCGTTGAGGGTGCCATAACTAGATTTGTAATTGCTAGCAATAACGGATGGCACCCTCGTCCCCCTATTGCCAGGCGAGCGGCAGCCATTTTGAAAATTCAAAAGTCAAAGAGTGTATCTACTCATGCAAGTTAACATTTTTGTAAAATTTCTTTAAGTTTGGAGCAATTTGAAATTTTGGACAATTTTGTTGTTTCCATGGTTACGGCGGCCATTTTGGAAATTCCAACTTCAAAATGAAACTCTGCACATGTCAGTTACTATTCCTTTAAAGTTTCATGCAGTTTGCAGCACTTTATTTTTTTTTGGAAATTTTGAACATTTGTGCTGCAACCATGGTTACAGTAGATAATTCCAAAATTCTAAAAGCAGACATCTCATTGCCACATGTCATGTTATATATCAATACAGTTTCATTTACTTTGGTGCAATATTCTTTGAGAAAATGCTGATTTTATGCATTTTCCCATAGGGTCAATGTTAAACTTGTCCCCAGTTTCCATGACAACGGCGGCCATTTTGGAGTTTCCAAATATCGTCTTGGCATCTTGGCATACTGGGTAACATTTTTATAAAGTTTCATCCACTTGGGTCTTATAACGACAGAGTTAGAATTTTTGATATTTTAGCTGTTTCCATGGTAACGGTAGCCATTTTGAAAATTCCAAGATCAAAATGCAGCTCAAGCCATGCCTGTTAATATTTAAGTGAAGTTTCGTGCAGTTTGGAACACTTTGAATATTTTCGCATTTTTGCTGTTTCCATGGAAACGGCAGCCATTTTGACCATTCCAAAGTCAGGTGCACAACTTCACATGCTGGTGCACATTGTGGTATACTTCCATCAACATTGGTCAACTCAATTCCAAGAAACTGCGTGGACAAAATGTGTGGAAGAAGAATAAGGAAAAAAAGAATCGATGAATAACAATACGTCACCCCAACTCCGTTGAGGGTGCCATAACTAGATTTGTAATTGCTAGCAATAACGGATGGCACCCTTCCCCTATTGCCAGGTGAGCGGCAGCCATTTTGAAAAATCCAAAGTCAAAGATAACATATGCACATGCCAATTAACATTTTTGTAAAATTTCGTCAATTTTGGAGCATTTTGAAATTTTTGAAATTTTTGCTATTTCCATGGTAACGGATACCATTTCCAAAATTCCAAAGACAGGTGCCACTTTGGGACATGCCATGTAACATTTTCATTAAGTTGTAGAAGGTTTGATCTAATATTCTTGCAGGAAATGCAGCTTGAATATGTTTTCCCATTGGGTCAATGTGAAACTTTCGCCCTGTTTCCATGACAATGGCGGCCATTTTGGAATTTCCAAATATTGTCACAACATCTAGGCATACCAAGGAACATTACCATAAACTTTCATCCAGCTAGGTCGTATAATAAAAGATTTAGAAATTGCATTTTTTTTCACATTTTATCAGTTTCCATGGCAACGGCAGCCATCTTGATGATGCCATACCCCGATTGCACAATTTCATATAGTGGTCTACATTATGGTATAGTTCCATCAATATTGTTCAAGCCAATTCTGAGAAATAGCATGGACAAAATGTGTGGAAGAATAAATAAAACTAGAATTGCCATTGCAAGCAATAGCGGATGTCACCCTTCCCCCAATGGCCACTAAGCGGCAGCCATTTCAAAATTGTTTAACAGTGAATGCACATATATATATATGCATTGCAGTACATCTTTCTGTAAATTTTCAGTACATCGAGAGCATTTTAGAAAATTTCACATTTTTGCTGTTTCCATGGCAACGGCAGCCATTTTGAAAATTCCAAAGTCAAAAGTCTCATCTATACATGCCAGTTAACAATAATATTAAGTTTCATTAAGTTTGGAGCATTTTGAAAATATTTGACATTTCTGCAGTTTCCATGGCAACGGTGGCCATTTGTGAAATTCCAACTTCAAAAGTCTCATTCAGACTTGTCAGTGTACAACCATATTAAGTTTCATCAATTTTGAAGCATTTTAAAATTTTTGAAATTTTTGACATTTGGGATGGTTCCTATGGTAACAGAGACCGTTCCCAAAATTAAATGGCATATACCACATTGGTACATGGGAGGGACCATACCATCAAAGTTTCAATCAATTTGACCTACCATTTTAAGAAAATAAATGCCACTTAAAGGTTTTTTGACCATTTTGACCTGTTTTGCATTGTTTCCATGGTAACGGCAGACATTTTCGAAATTGCAACACCAAATTCCACCTCTACCAATGTTGCTCATCATTACTGTGAAGTTTTATAAAATTTGGAGCATTTCCATATTTTGGAAATTTTTGGTGTAGTATCCATGGCAACATAGCAGTTCCAATGATTGCCAAAATCATCCAAAACCAGTATATGCCCGGCACCTACATTGTATCAAAATATAATGATTCTAAGTTAAAGCATTTCCAAATAATTCATCAAAACCAAAAACTGGAATTTTCCATTATTTTTCGGTTTCCATGGTGATGGCAGCCATTTTTTAGTTCCAAAGTTGCACTGCAACTGGAAAGTCAGGGTTCCTTGTTATAGTGTACCATCATTTAGATTGGTTCCTTTGGCTCTGAGAAAACTGCCGGACAAAATTAGGTGGAAGAATAATAATAATAATAATAATAATAATAGTGAAAAAGAAACAGAGGAATAGCAATATGTCACCCGACATTGTCGATCGGGTGACATAATAATAAGAAAAAAAGAAACGTAGAATAACAATATGTCACCCAAACTCCGTTTAGGGTGCCATAACTAGATTTGCCATTGCAAGCAATAGCGGAGGATGTCACCCCGTTCTTGACATTGTCACAGTAGCAGCAACCAGTTTGAGTGTATCAAAGTCACATGGCACGTCTAGTATACATGCCTTTGACCCCCCCCCCCTTTTCTCTTCTCGGAGACTAAGAGTGATGTCTATTTATAGTTGGGGAACTCTTTAAAATCTTAAATTAGACACACGCTTGAGGAAGAAAGGTGCTGTCACGTGATACTGAAGTATATTATCGTGGAGTTAGTACATTACTATTCTTTTTAGAGGGAACCTTGGACAGACAACATGTGTATATATTGACGGAGCGGCATACTAACTGTTCATTTTATTCTTCAATATCACGCGTATCACACGATACAAGTATTTTATCTTGTACAATTTAATTACACGCTTATCGATTGATTTCAGCTAATGTGTATATTTTTGCAGGTGTTCGATTAACGGATGTGTACTTTAATGCAAGTGCAGAAATGTCAATTATGTGTACTCTTCATGTTTCTCTCTCTCTCTCTCAGTGGCGATTTTCTCTTCAGAACACGATTTTTGTATAGAATAGAAAGAAGCACGTTAAATTATATATTCGTTTTCTTCTAGCATATTCTAGAAGATGTTTTGCACATAGTCTTCATCCCAGAATTTTGTCTCAAATTTTCGAGTTTTTTTTTTTTTTTTTTTTTTTTTAAGGCTGTTTCCATGGCAACGGCGGCCATTTTGAAAATTTCGAAGACAGATGACAATACAATAGCATTTAAACGGGAATGAGCTTAAAATTTGTACGAAAATGTTACTTTGACGTTTTTTACCATATGGGTCCAATGTGCACTTTTAGCGTTATCTCCATGGTAACAGCAGCTATCTTAAAAATTCCAACGGCAATGAATTCTACAGTTTATACTGCTGTTTTCTACTGACGGTTTTTTTTGCCGTATCTGTAGCGGTTTATTTTCTATGAATTAATTAAGGATTTATTTTCGTTTTTTTCACGTTTGGACCGTTTCCATGACAACGGTAGCCATTTTAAAAGTTCTTAAGATGGATGTCACGCCTTCTAACGATGAGTTATTAGTTCTGAAAGTTTCATTAAATTTGGACCATTTTTCGGTTTTTTACATTTTTGCCGTTTCCATGGAAACGGCGGCCATCTTGAACCATTCCATGCTTACTGCAACTTTGCACATGGGGATTGTCATTATGGTGCAGTTTTATAAATATATGTCAAGGCATCTCCGAGAAATCGGCTGGACAAAAAGTGTGGAAGAAAAAATTCGTAGAATAACAATATATCCCCCCTTTTTCAAAGGGGTGACATAACTAGATTTGCCATTGCAAGCAATAGCGGATGGCACCCTTCCCACATTGCCAGGCGAGTGGCAGCCATTTTGAAAAATTCAAAGTCAAAGAGCGCTTTTACACATGTTTATTAACGTTGTTGTAAAATTTCATCTCGTTTGGAGCATTTTGAAATTTTTGACATTTTTGCTGTTTCCATGGTTACGGCGGCCATTTTGAAAATTCCAACTTCAAAAGTCAACTCTGCTTATGCCAGTGACCATTTCTGTTAAGTTTCATCCAGTTTGTAGGATTTTTATTTATTTTTTAATTTTTTGACCTTTTCGCATTGTTTCCATGGTAACTACAGATATTTTGGAAATTCCAACTCCAAATGGCACATCTTCCGATGTTGCTCATCATTACTGTGAAGAGTCATAAAGTTTGGAGCATTATGAGATTTTTGAAATTTTTGGTGTAGTTTCCATGGCAACATAGTAGTTCCAATGAATGCCAAAATCATCCAACACCTGTATATAGTGGGCACCTACATTGTATCAAAATATAATGATTCTGAGTTAAAGCATATCCAAACAGTTCACCAAAACAAAAAACTAGATTTTTTCACATTTGTTCCGTTTCCATGGTAACGGCAGCCATCTTGAACCATTCCATGGTGCCTGCAACTCTTCACCTAAGGGTCCTCTATATAATAGAGTTCCATCAACTTTGGTCCATTGGATTTCCAGAAATCTCCTGGACAAAATTAGGTGGAAGAAAAATAATAAAAACTAGATTTGCCATTGCAAGCAATAGCGGATGGCACCCTTCCCCTATTGCCAGGTGAGCGGCATCCATTTCCATGGCAACGGCGGCCATTTTGAAAATTCGAAACTCAAAAGTTAAGTCTACATAAGCTAGGCAAAGTGTGTTATAAGTTTCATTAAATTTAAAGCATTTTGATTTTTTTCATAATTTTGCTGTTCCCATGGTAACGGCGGCCATTTTGAATATTCCAAAAGTGCAATTTTTTCCCTCTATAATCATATATACCATCATATACCATTTAATGTCTCTAGAATAAATTTAACATTGATGTTCTGGAATGTTCTGTGAAAATTCAAAGTTTTGACCTTTTTGCATTATTTCCATGGTAACAACAGATATTTTGGAAATTCCAACGCCAAATTCCACATCTTCCAATGTTGCTCATCGTTACTGTGAAGTTTCAAAAAATTTGGAGCATTTCCATATTGTGGAAATTTTTGGTGTAGTTTCCATGGCAACATAGTAGTTCCAATGAATGCCAAAATCATCCAACATCTGTATATAGTCGGCACCTACATTGTATTAAAATATAATGATTCTGAGTTAAAGCATATCCAAACAGTTCACCAAAACAAAAAACTAGATTTTTTCACATTTGTTCCGTTTCCATGGTAACGGTAGCCATCTTGAACCATTCCATGGTGCCTGCAACTCTTCACCTAAGGGTCCTTTATATAATAGAGTTCCATTAACTTTGGTCCATTGGATTTCATTAAACCTCCTGGACAAAATTAGGTGGAAGAAAAATAAGAAAAACTAGATTTGTAATTGCTAGCAATAACGGATGGCACCCTCGTCCCCCATTGCCAGGCGAGCGGCAGCCATTTTGAAAATTTCAAAGTCAAAGAGTGCATCTACACATCCAAGTCATCATTTTTGCAAAATTTCATTAAGTTTGAAGCATTTTGAAAATTTTGATATTTTTGCTGTTTCCATGGTTACGGCGGCCATTTTGGAAATTCCAACTTCAAAATGGAACTCCGCACATGTCAGTCACTATTCCTGTAAAGTTTCATCCAGTTTGCAGCACTTAATTTTTTTTGGAAATTTTGAACATTTGTGCTGCAACCATGGTTACAGTAGATAATTCCAAAATTCTAAAAGCGTACGTCTCATTGCCACATGTCATGTTATATATCAATACAGTTTCATTGACTTTGGTGCACTACTCTCTGAGAAAATGCTGATTTTATGCATTTTTCCATAGGGTCAATGCAAAACTGGGCCCCAGTTTCCATGACAACGGCGGCCATTTTGAACTATCCAAATATTGTCTTGACATCTTGGCATACTGGAGAACATTTTCATAAAGTTTCATCCAGCTGGATCTTATAACGAAAGAGTTAGAATTTTTGATATTTTAGCTGTTTCCATGGTAACGGCAGCCATTTTGAAAATTCCAAAGTCAAACTGGAAATCAGGAGATGCCAGTTAACATTCCTGTGGAGTTTCTTCCAGTTTGGAACACTTTGATTTTTTTCGCATTTGTGCTGTTTCCATGGAAACGGTGGCCATCTTTTACCATTCCATAGCAAGGTGCACAACTTCAAATGGGGGTCCTCATTATGTTATAGTTCCAACAATATTGGATCACTCAATTCTTTGAAACACGATGGACAAAATGTGTGGAAGAATAATAAAAATAATAAGAAAAAAAAGAAACGTAGAATAACAATATGTCACCCCAACTCCGTTGAGGGTGCCATAATAAGAAAAAAAAGAAACGTACAATAACAATACGTCACCCCAACTCCGTTGAGGGTGCCATAACTAGATTTGTAATTGCTAGCAATAACGGATGGCACCCTTCCCCCATTGTCAGGTGAGCGGCAGCTAGTTTGAAAATTCCAAAGTCAAATAGTACATCTACAGATGTCTAGTAACATTTTTGCAAAGTTTCATTAAGTTTGAAGCATTTGGAAATTTTGGATATTTTTGCTGTTTCCATGGTAACGGCGGCCATTTTGAATATTCCAAAGTCAAACCCCTGCTGCAATTGTTTCCCTCCATAATCATATACCATTTAATGTCTCTAGAATAAATTTAACATTGATGTTCTGGAATGTTCTGTGAAAATCCAAAGTTTTGACCTTTTTGCATTGTTTCCAAGGTAACAACAGATATTTTGGAAATTCCAACGCCAAATTCAACATCTTCCAATGTTGCTCATCGTTACTGTGAAGTTTCCTGAAGTTTGGAGCACTTTGAGAATTTTGAAATTTTTGGTGTAGTTTCCATGGCAACATAGTAGTTCCAATGATCACCAAAATCATCCAACACCTGTATATAGTGGGCACCTACATTGTATTAAAATATAATGATTCTGAGATAAAGCATATTCAAACAGTTCACCAAAACAAAAAACTGGATTTTTTCACATTTGTTCTGTTTCCATGGAAACGGTAGCCATCTTGAACCATTCCATACTTCCTGCAACTCTGCAACTGGGGGTCCTTACTATAGTAGAGTTCCATCAACATTTGTCCATTGGATTTCGAGAAATCACCTGGACAAAATTTGTTGCAAGAAAAAAAATAATAATAACTAGAATTGCCATTGCAAGCAATAGCGGATGTCACCCTTCCCCCAATGGCCACTAAACGGCAGCCATTTCAAAATTGTTTAACAGTGAATGCACATATATGCATTGCAGTACATCTTTCTGTAACTTTTCAGTACATTAAGAGCATTTTAGAAAATTTCACATTTTTGCTGTTTCCATGGCAACGGCAGCCATTTTGAAAATTCCGAAGTCAAAAGTCTCATCAATACATGCAAGTTAACAATAATATTAAGTTTCATAAAGTTTGGAGCATTTTGAAAATATTTGACATTTCCGCAGTTTCCATGGCAACGGTGGCCATTTTGGAAATTCCAACTTCAAAAGTCTTATTCAGACTTGTTAGTGTACCATCATATTAAGTTTCATCAATTTTGGAGCATTTTGAATTTTTTGAAATTTTTGACATTTGGGATGGTTCCTATGGCAACAGAGACCGTTTCCAAAATTCAATGGCATATACCACATTGGTACATGGGAGGGACCAAACCATCAAAGTTTCAATCAATTTGACCTACCATTTTAAGAAAGTAAATGCCACTTAAAGGTTTTTGGACCATTTTGACCTGTTTTGCATTGTTTCCATGGTAACGGCAGACATTTTCGATATTGCAACACCAAATTCCACATCTACCAATGTTGCTCATCATTACTGTGAAGTTTTATAAAATTTGGAGCATTTCCATATTTTTGAAATTTTTGGTGTAGTATCCATGGCAACATAGCAGTTCCAATGATTACCAAAATCATCCAAAACCAGTATATGCCCGGCACCTACATTGTATCAAAATATAATGATTCTAAGTTAAAGCATTTCCAAATAATTCATCAAAACCAAAAACAGGAATTTTCCATTATTTTTCGGTTTCCATGGTGATGGCAGCCATTTTTTAGTTCCAAAGTTGCACTGCAACTGGAAAGTTAGGGTTCCTTGTTATAGTGCACCATCATTCAGATTGGTTCCTTTGGCTCTGAGAAAACTGCCGGACAAAACTAGGTGGAAGAAAAATAATAATAACTAGATTTGCCATTGCAAGCAATAGCGGATGGCACCCTTTCCCCATTGCCAGGCCAGCGGCAGCCATTTAGAAAATTTTTGCTGTTTCCATGGCAACGGAGGCCATTTTGAAAATTCGAAACTCAAAAGTTAAGTCTACATTAGCTAGGCAAAATTTGTTATAAGTTTCATTAAATTTAAAGCATTTTGAAGTTTTTCATAATTTTGCTGTTCCCATGGTAACGGCGCCCATTTTGAATATTCCAAAGTCAAACCCCCGCTGCAATTTTTTCCCTCCATAATCATATATACCATCATATACCATTTAATGTCTCTAGAATAAATTTAACATTGATGTTCTGGAATGTTCTGTGAAAATTCAAAGTTTTGACCTTTTTGCATTGTTTCCGTGGTAACAACAGATATTTTGGAAATTCCAACGCCAAATTCCACATCTTCCAATGTTGCTCATCGTTACTGTGAAGTTTCATTAAGTTTGGAACATTTTGAGATTTTTGAAATTTTTGGAGTAGTTTCCATGGCAACATAGTAGTTCCAATGAGTGCCAAAATCATCCAACACCTGTATATAGTGGGCACCTACATTGTATCAAAATATAATGATTCTGAGTTCAAGCATATCCAAACAGTTCACCAAAACAAAACACAGGATTTTTTCACATTTGTTTCGTTTCCATAGCAACGGCAGCCATCTTGATGGTGCCATACCCCACTGCACTATAGAATGTGGTGGTCTACATTATGGTATAGTTCCATCAATATTGTTCAAGCCAATTCCGAGAAATAGTATGGACAAAAAAGTGTGGAAGAATAAATATAACTAGAATTGCCATTGCAAGCAATAGCGGATGTCACCCTTCCCCCAATGGCCACTAAGCGGCAGCCATTTCAAAATTGTTTAACAGTGAATGCACATATATATATATGCATTGCAGTACATCTTTCTGTAAATTTTCAGTACATCGAGAGCATTTTAGAAAATTTCACATTTTTGCTGTTTCCATGGCAACGGCAGCCATTTTGAAAATTCCAAAGTCAAAAGTCTCATCTATACATGCCAGTTAACAATAATATTAAGTTTCATTAAGTTTGGAGCATTTTGAAAATATTTGACATTTCTGCAGTTTCCATGGCAACGGTGGCCATTTGTGAAATTCCAACTTCAAAAGTCTCATTCAGACTTGTCAGTGTACAACCATATTAAGTTTCATCAATTTTGAAGCATTTTAAAATTTTTGAAATTTTTGACATTTGGGATGGTTCCTATGGTAACAGAGACCGTTCCCAAAATTAAATGGCATATACCACATTGGTACATGGGAGGGACCATACCATCAAAGTTTCAATCAATTTGACCTACCATTTTAAGAAAATAAATGCCACTTAAAGGTTTTTTGACCATTTTGACCTGTTTTGCATTGTTTCCATGGTAACGGCAGACATTTTCGAAATTGCAACACCAAATTCCACCTCTACCAATGTTGCTCATCATTACTGTGAAGTTTTATAAAATTTGGAGCATTTCCATATTTTGGAAATTTTTGGTGTAGTATCCATGGCAACATAGCAGTTCCAATGATTGCCAAAATCATCCAAAACCAGTATATGCCCGGCACCTACATTGTATCAAAATATAATGATTCTAAGTTAAAGCATTTCCAAATAATTCATCAAAACCAAAAACTGGAATTTTCCATTATTTTTCGGTTTCCATGGTGATGGCAGCCATTTTTTAGTTCCAAAGTTGCACTGCAACTGGAAAGTCAGGGTTCCTTGTTATAGTGTACCATCATTTAGATTGGTTCCTTTGGCTCTGAGAAAACTGCCGGACAAAATTAGGTGGAAGAATAATAATAATAATAATAATAATAATAGTGAAAAAGAAACAGAGGAATAGCAATATGTCACCCGACATTGTCGATCGGGTGACATAATAAGAAAAAAAGAACGGAACAATAACAATATGTCACCCCAACTCCGTTGAGGGTGCCATAACTAGAATTGCCATTGCAAGCAATAGCGGATGTCACCCTTCCCCCCATTGCCACTAAGCGGCAGCCATTTCAAAACAACTTAACAGTGAATGCAGATCTATTGATTGCGATATATCTTTCTGTAAATTTTCAGTACAATAAGAGCATTGTCAAAAGTTTCACATTTCTGCTGTTTCCATGGCAACGGCAGCCATTTTGAAAATTCCGAAGTCAAAAGTCTCATCTATACATGCCAGTAAACAATAATATTAAGTTTCATTAAGTTTGGAGCATTTTGAAAAAATTTGACATTTCTGCAGTTTCCATGGCAACGGTAGCCATTTTGGAAATTCCAACTTCAAAAGTCTCATGCAGACTTGACAGTCAACAAATATATTAAGTTTCATCAAGTTTGAAGCATTTTGAAGTTTTTGAAATTTTTGACATTTTGGCTGGTTTCTATGGTAACACAGACCATTCCAAATTTTTAATGGCAGATACTCCATTGGTACATGGGAGGGAACATACCATCAGAGTTTCAATGAATTTGACCTACCATTTTAAGGAAGTAAATGCCACTTTTAAGGTTTTTTAAAGCGTTTTGACCATTTTTGCCTTGTTTCCATGGTAACACAAGACATTTTCAAAATTCCAACGCCAAATTGCACATCTACCAATGTTGCTCATCGTTCCTGTAAAGTGTCATTAAATTTGGAGCATTTTGATATTTTGGAAATTTTTGGTGTAGTATCCATGGCAACATAGTAGTTCCAATGAATGCCAAAAATCATCCAAAACAAGTATATAGTGGGCACCTACATTGTATCAAAATATAATGATTCTAAGTCTAAGCATCTCCAAATAATTCCCTAAAACCAAAAAGTGGAATTTTTCACAATTGTTCCGTTTCCATGGTAACGGCAGCCATTTTTAATGGTCCTATGACCTACTGCAACCCGAAATTTTGTGTTCCTCATTATAGTTGACTATCACTAAGATTGGTTCCATTGCCTTCAAAAAATCTGCCGGACAAAAATCATTGGAAGAATAAGAATAATAACTAGATTTGCCATTGCAAGCAATAGCGGATGGCACCCTTCCCCTATTGCCAGGTGAGCGGCATCCATTTCCATGGCAACGGCGGCCATTTTGAAAATTCGAAACTCAAAAGTTAAGTCTACATAAGCTAGGCAAAGTGTGTTATAAGTTTCATTAAATTTAAAGCATTTTGATTTTTTTCATAATTTTGCTGTTCCCATGGTAACGGCGGCCATTTTGAATATTCCAAAAGTGTAATTTTTTCCCTCTATAATCATATATACCATCATATACCATTTAATGTCTCTAGAATAAATTTAACATTGATGATCTGGAATGTTCTGTGAAAATTCAAAGTTTTGACCTTTTTGCATTATTTCCATGGTAACAACAGATATTTTGGAAATTCCAACGCCAAATTCCACATCTTCCAATGTTGCTCATCGTTACTGTGAAGTTTCAAAAAATTTGGAGCATTTCCATATTGTGGAAATTTTTGGTGTAGTTTCCATGGCAACATAGTAGTTCCAATGAATGCCAAAATCATCCAACATCTGTATATAGTCGGCACCTACATTGTATTAAAATATAATGATTCTGAGTTAAAGCATATCCAAACAGTTCACCAAAACAAAAAACTAGATTTTTTCACATTTGTTCCGTTTCCATGGTAACGGTAGCCATCTTGAACCATTCCATGGTGCCTGCAACTCTTCACCTAAGGGTCCTTTATATAATAGAGTTCCATCAACTTTGGTCCATTGGATTTCATTAAACCTCCTGGACAAAATTAGGTGGAAGAAAAATAATAAAAACTTGATTTGCCATTGCAAGCAATAGCGGATGGCACCCTTCCCCCATTGCCAGGCGAGCGGCAGCCATTTTGAAAATTCCAATGTCAAAGAATGAATCTACACATGCAAATTATCATTTTTGTAAAGTTTAATTAAGTTTAGATCATTTTGAAATTTTGGACATTTTTGCTGTTTCCATGGTTACGGCGGCCATTTTGAAAATTCCAACTTCAAAAGTCAACTCTGCTTATGCCAGTGACCATTTCTGTTAAGTTTCATCCAGTTTGCAGGATTTTTTTTTATTTTTGAATTTTTTGACCTTTTTGCATTGTTTCCATGGTAACTACAGACATTTTGGAAATTCCAACTCCAAATGCCACATCTTCCAATGTTGCTCATCGTTACTGTGAAGTTTCATGAAGTTTGGAGCATTTTGAGATTTTTTAAATTTTTGGTGTTGTTTCCATGGCAACATAGTAGTTCCAATGAGTGCCAAAATCATCCAACACCTGTATATAGTCGGCACCTACATTGTATTAAAAAATAATGATTCTGAGTTCAAGCATATTCAAACAGTTCACCAAAAACAAAAACTGTATTTTTTCACATTGGTTCCGTTTCCATGGAAACGGTGGCCATCTTGGACCATTCCATAGCAAGATGCACAACTTCATATGGGGGTCCTCATTATAGTAGAGTTCCATTAACATTGACCCATTTGATTCCGAGAACTAGCGTGGACAAAATGTGTGGAAGAAGATTAATAAAAACTAGAATTGCCATTGCAAGCAATAGCGGATGTCACCCTTCCCCTATTGCCACTAACCGGCAGCCATTTCAAAATGGTTAAACAGTGAATGCACATATATTTATGGCAATACATCTTTCTGTAAATTTTCAGTACATTCAGAGCATTTTAAAAAAAATCACATTTCTGCCGTTTCCATGGCAACGGCAGCCATTTTGAAAATTTCAAAGTCAAAAGTGTCATCTGTACTTGGCAGTTAACAATAATATCAAGTTTCATCAAGTTCAAAGCATTTTGAAAAATTTTGACTTTTTTGCAGTTTCCATGGCAACGGTGGCCATTTTGGAAATTCCAAAGTCAAAAGTCTCATCCAGACTTGCCAGTCAACTATCATATTAAGTTTCATCAATTTTGGAGCATTTTGAAATTTTTGAGATATTTGATCCTGTATCCATGGTAACAGAGTAGTTCCAATGATTGTCAAAATCAATCAAAACCTGTATATAGTGGATAACTATATTGTGTAAAAATTTGATGATTTTAAGTTCAAGCATACCAAAGTTATTCACCAAACCCGGAAGTTTTTGGAGCATTTTGACCTTTTTGCATTGTTTACATGGAAACGGCAGACATTTTGGAAATTCCAACACCAAATTCCACATCTACCAAAGTTGCTCATCGTTATGGTAAAGTTTCAAAAAATTTGGAGCATTTTCATATTTTTTAAAATTTTTGGTGTAGTTTCCATGGCAACATAGTAGTTCCAATGATTGCCAAAATCATCCAAAACCAGTATATGGGTGGCACCTTCATTGTATTAAAATATGATGATTCTGAGTTTAAGCATCTCCAAATTATTCCAAAAACACAAAAAGTGGAATTTTTCCCAATTGTTCCGTTTCCATGGAAACGGCAGCCATTTTTTATGGTCTTAGACCCTACTGCAACCCGCAATTTTGTGTTCCCTATTATACTTAACTATCATTAAGATTGGTTCCATTGGCTCCGAGAAAAGTGGCGGACAAAATAGTTGGAAGAATAATAATAATAACAAAGAAACAGAGGAAAAGCAATATGTCACCCGACATTGTCGATCGGGTGACATAATAATAAGAAAAAAAAAAAGAAACGTAGAATAACAGTATGTCACCCCAACTGCGTTGAGGGTGCCATAATAAGAAAAAAAAGAAACGTACAATAACAATACGTCACCCCAACTCCGTTGAGGGTGCCATAACTAGATTTGCCATTGCAAGCAATAGCGGATGGCACCCTTCCCCCATTACCAGGCGAGCGGCAGCCATTTAGAAAGTTCCAAAGTCAAAGAATGATTCTACACATTCAAAATATCATTTTTGTTAAGTTTCATTAAGTTTGGAGCATTTTTAAATTTTGGACATTTTTGCTGTTTCCATGGTTACGGCGGCCATTTTGAAAATTCCAACTTCTTTCCCTCCATAATCATATACAATCACATACCATTTGATGTCTCTAGAATAAATTTAACATTGATGTTCTGGAATGTTCTGTGAAAATTCAAAGTTTTGACCTTTTTGCATTGTTTCCAAGGTAACAACAGATATTTTGGAAATTCCAACGCCAAATTCCACATCTTCCAATGTTGCTCATCGTTACTGTGAAGCTTCCTGAAGTTTGGAGCATTTTGAGAATTTCGAAATTTTTGGTGTAGTTTCCATGGCAACATAGTAGTTCCAATGATCACCAAAATCATCCAACACCTGTATATAGTGGGCACCTACATTGTATTAAAATATAATGATTCTGAGAAAAAGCATATCCAAACAGTTCACCAAAACAAAAAACTGGATTTTTTCACATTTGTTCTGTTTCCATGGAAACGGTAGCCATCTTGAACCATTCCATGCTTCCTGCAACTCTGCACATGGGGGTCCTTACTGTAGAAGAGTTCCATCAACATTGGTCCATTGGATTTCGAGAAATCGCCTGGACAAAATTTGTTGCAAGAAGAAAAATAATAATAGCTAGATTTGTAATTGCTAGCAATAACGGATGGCACCCTTCCCCCATTGCCAGGTGAGCGGCAGCCATTTTGAAAATTCCAAAGTCAAAGAGTGCATCTACAGATGTCTAGTAACCTTTTTGCAAAGTTTCATTAAGTTAAAAGCATTTTGAAATTTTTGAAATTTTTGCTGTTTCCATGGTTACGGCGGCCATTTTGAAAATTCCAACTTCAAAATGCAACTCTGCTTATGCTAGCTACTATTCCTGTAAAGTTTCATCCAGTTTGCAGCATATTAATTTTTGTGTTGAAATTTTTGACCTTTTTGCATTGTTTCCATGGTAACAACAGCTATTTTGGAAATTCCAACTTCAAATGCCACATCTTACAATGTTGCTCATCGTTACTGTGAAGTTTCATTAAATTTGGAGCACTTTGAGATTTTTGGAATTTTTGGTGTAGTTTCCATGGCAACAGAGTAGTTCCAATGTGAGCCAAAATCATCCAAAACCTGTATATAGTGGGCACCTCCATTGTATTAAAATATAATGATTCTGAGTTAAAGCATATCCAAACAGTTCACCAAAACCAAAACCTAGATTTTTTCACATTTGTTCTGTTTCCATGGAAACGGTAGCCATCTTGAACCATTCCATGCTTACTGCAACTCTGCACGTGGGGGTCCTTATTATAGTAGAGTTCCATCAACATTGGTCCATTGGATTTTAAGAAATCCCCTGGACAAAATTTGTTGCAAGAAGAAAAATAATAATAAGAAAAAAAAGAAACGTAGAATAACAATATGTCACCCCAACTCCGTTGAGGGTGCCATAATAAGAAAAAAAAGAAACGTAGAATAACAATACGTCACCCCAACTCCGTTGAGGGTGCCATAATAACAAAGAAACGGAGGAAAAACAATATGTCACCCGACATTGTCGATCGGGTGACATAATAAGAAAAAAAAGAAACGTAGAATAACAATACGTCACCCCCAACTCCGTTGAGGGTGCCATAATAAGAAAAAAAAAAGAAACGTACAATAACAATACGTCACCCCAACTCCGTTGAGGGTGCCATAAAAAAAAGAAACGTAGAATAACAAGATGTCACCCCAACTCCGTTGAGGGTGCCATAATAATAAGAAACGATACAAAAACAATAAGTCGCCAAAAACTCCGTTTTGGTGACTTAATAACAAAGAAACATAAGAAAAGCAATATGTCACCCGACATTGTCGATCGGGTGACATAATAATGAACAAATTCAAAATCACCAATATATGCATGCAATTTATGCAAGTACTTCTAACGAATTTTTGACACTCCAAAAGTAATTATTGTCAAAGGCCTTATTTACACAATTTATTATCAGATATTTTATTGTACCAAGTGTACTATTTAAAAGTAGAATAGACATTTATTAGTAGAACAATGGCCTGAAGATGAACAAAATCTATATTTGTAAGGTTTTTTGTGTAGCTTCGAAAGCTAGCAGATAGTTGGAAATTGCATTGTATTGGTTCTGCTAGTAAATAAGTGACTACAAGTATGTGTTTGTTACAGTTGTCGTTTTCCGAAAAAGAAGTCAGTTGGAATGTTGGTGAATTCGTGATTTCCTTTTGCAAAACCTCAATATAATATTACGTCAAACAATAAGGATATTATTAGGAGCTTTATCAGCCGGGACAAAAACAAATTCCTTGACTAGTTATTTTAGTTTATGTTTGATACGCGAAATAGGGTTTTTATGGTTGTTGTTAAGATGCTTAGAGGCCGACGACCGAAGTGAAGAATATTTTAAGAAATCAATTAAACTTCATATTTACCGAAACAAAAAGAGTATTTTTTTAATTCCATATTCCGAACTTGTATTTAACGACAAATATTGACCAAAACGAATTGTATATATAACATGTAAACCATAATGTTGCATGTAAAAGTCCGTGACGATTAGCGCGATGAATAACTCTTTCCTCCATGTGAATATGCTTTTGTATTTGAAATCAATGTTAATTAATCCAATATATCACTATTCAAAAATCAGAAGCATTTTACAGTTTGTGTACATAAATATGTAAGCTGTATCGGATAGAAACTGACCTTATACAACATTTTATTAACCAACTAAGTACATTATTGCCAAAAATGACTATTTATTAAAAATCCTAACTGTGCTTAATATAGACAAACCGGGCATTAATACAGGGCCATTACAGAAAAAACAGGGCCATTACAGAAAAACAGGGCCATTACAGGAAAACAGTGTTAATATCAAATGTAATAAATTTAACATGGCCGCCGATTTTCAAAACGGATCGCCTCGAAAAAAAAAGTCATCCTAATTTTATTCTGTAAGATACGGTAATGCAATGGTTTCGTAAAATCAATATTTCTGAAGTAGACTATAAGTTGACCTAGTTGCATTGACCTTAAAACCGGAAGTTGACATTTTGCAGACGATCATGGCTGGCAATGCAGGAGAAGGAAATTCGTTTGCTCGGCAATCTAAGTTTCCTACAATTACGCCTAGAAAATCGGACAGAGGGGTAAAATCAGGCGCAGAAATGATGGATATTTTAGTTGATGACATTATGCGGTATGAAAGTTTAGCCGAAATGGATAAAATGATGGTATTGGAAGCCTTGATTCATGGCGACAAAGTTGAAAACACTGATAATGTCGTAAAACTTGTAGAATTAAAGGTCATGCCTATCACGGAAGTTCCAGTTAGCGATGCACAGGAGGTGGTAGCTACGGAAGAGGAAGAAGTCCTGCCACAAGTGTCAAATACACGCTATAAATCAGTTACTTTGGAGGATACTGACAAATTCCTCCAAAACAACAAAAACAAAAATACCACCTACAAAACAAACTCTGACTTGAAGATGTTTTATGACTGGTGTAGATCAAATGGAAATTTAAGATTGGTTGAAGATGTTCCAGCAGAGGAGCTTGATGTGTTGCTATCTCGTTTTTATATAGGTATTTATTGTTTTATTCAAACGTACACATTTAATAAACATGTCATTAAACAGTAAAATGCATGATATTTTCAGCCCCACCGTCGTGGCAGTCAAAAATAATAATCCCTATCTCTTTAATAATTTATAACTTGTTCTCCTCTTGAATATACCTGATATTTGTTTACTGGATTTAACATCCATAATCAACAGGCAAAAAAAATATCAAATAACTAAATGTGTTGAACCCAAATTGTATGTAACTACATGTACATGTACCTCTTTTTTTTATGTAAGCATGATTGTACAAAAAAAAGATCCATGTGATTTTTTTTATTTTAGGAGTTCGAAGAAAAGATGGAGAGGAGTTTGAGCCTGGGACTCTAACTGGTGTCCAAAATAGTATAGATCGGCATCTAAAAGACAATAAGAGCATGATCGACTTTAAGAAAGACAAATTATTTGACCACTCAAGAAAAATATTGGAAACTAAACGTAAGGAGTTAAAAGGCCAGGGTAAAGGCAACAAAAAGAACAGAGCAGAAGCAGTTGAGCCTGAAGACGTGAAATTGTTGTACAATAAACAGATACTTGGAGCTGATATGTCTATAATGTCATTCTAAATTTTGTTTTGTTTTAGTTTGGATGTTAGATATATTTTTTGTATGATAAACGTTCCTAATTTTACTCCTAACTGAATCTTAAGTTCCCTCATGGATGGATAAGAATTTGAATTGTGATCTCGCCACATTTTATTTTTATATAGAAATGTAGTTAAAACATTGATGAAGTCGGCCTAAAAAAAATCAATCATTATCATGTATGGTTGTTTTGCTGTAACATTTATAAAGTAAGAAAAGTACATGGAATAACATTTTTTTTTACTGATTTATGTGAATTGAATTTCCATTTAAAAAAAAAGCTGATATATGATATTTTTATATTCTGCACACATTTAAAAATGTCTCTCAAACTGTTGATTAAATTTTGTTATTATAACATGTTCATTACACACTCCTAAAATTTACATATTTGTACTATTTTTCTATTTTTAGCTAATCCAACATCCTTGTTGAATACTGTCTGGTTTAATAATGGAGTTTTCTTCGCATTCCGTGGACGACAAGAACATTCAACCTTACTACTAGGTGATCTTGAGATAAAAAAAAATGCAAAAGGCTTAGAATTTGTTGAATTTAATGGTAAGATATTATATTGATATTTATATTAGGCCAAACAAAAAAGTATGTGTGTTTACTGTTACATGCTGAAAAAATAGGGTATGTAGGTAAGGTATTTTTTTTACATTGAGTCTATGGGAGCAACATTGTGACTTTAACAGTGCTTAATCAAAAATAGTCAAACAAAATTTAGGGAAAGGGTACAGTAAACACATATTTTTTTTTTGTCTTATGGTTAAGAAACTATAATCTCTAATCGCCACAAATCCGAAACATACACAAGACAAAAATTACAGAAAAGGATCATTGACTTTATTGCAGTTCCATATCTTGAAAGTTGAGGTTATATGTTATACCGAAAAATAGATTTCTCACCGTAATTTTTTTGCAATTTTAAAACAGACCCTATAACCGGGCGGTCTATTTGATATTAGGTTATTGAAGACAAATTGAAACTGATTGCTGGTATATTTTTATTTATTTTTTTTGTTTTATTAGGCATGTTAGGTTTGCATAACTTCAACATTGTTTTCGGGTCATTTTAATCTGCATATTTTGATGTGAACAAATGATAAAAGCTATATTGCAACTATCAATAACTGTTTTGCATTGAAATTTATTTTATTTCAGAAAGAACAACAAAAACCCGCACCGGAGCAAAGGCTGGAGATGAAAGACCTGTGGCCCCAAAAATGTTTGCACAAGAAGATAATGATAATTGCCCTATAAGGTTATTAAAACTGTACTTGTCAAAGCGTCCATCAGATTTGAAAAATGACCCAAACTCAAGATTCTATTTACGACCACTTGTCAATGTTAATGTGGATACTGAAGTTTGGTACATCCATCAACCATTAGGAAAAAGCAAGTTGGGGGAAATGATGAAAATGATGGCTAATCAGGCTCAATTGTCTGGTAGAAAAGTAAACCACTCAACAAGGAAAACATTTGCCTCTTCGTTACTGCAGTCGGAACGGCCAATTACAGAAGTGGCACAGTTAGGAGGATGGAAAAGTGTTTCTACCCTCACTCATTACAACACTCCTTCTATTAAACAACAAAATATGGCTTCCAACATCATAGCACACACTGCTATTCCAGATTTGAATGAAGATACAAACAGTATAAATGAACACTCATCAAATATAGAAAATGCTGATGTTACATGTAATACTGCTGTCAGAGATGAAAGCTTTAATATAACTGATGATATTACAGTTGAGAGGTACTGTACACCTTCACAGCTCCACAGTTTTAACTCTAACACATTAGCAGTAAAAAATCGACAGGAAACAAACCCATTTAATATTCTTTGTGGTGCATCTGTAACTGGTGGAACTGTAAACATTAACATTTTTTCCGGAAAAAAATAATTTGAGTCATCACAGGAATAGACATTTTCAAACCAACTTTACTATTGTTAATGTTATATTAAATTTAGTTATGTTTTAAAAATAATATAATTACAAGACTTTTTTTTGTATTTTATTTAATTTAGTGACCAGCAACCAACATTAGAGGAACCATATATAGAAATCACTGTTCACTTCTTATCAACACACAACTTCTGTCAATCTAATATCTTAGATATTTGGTATATAAAAAGATTTATTATGGTGAAGTACAAAGTATTTTTTTTCAAAATTAAACTGTCATTAAAAAAGAAGAGAGTACATCAAGTTGGCAGTAACACATACACTTTTGTTCAGTTGGTTAATAAATGTATTAAGAAATGGGTGTTTTTATAATGGCCCTGTTATATGTCCTCGGTCAGTAATAATGGCATCGGAAGTCTGTAATGGCCCTCGGCGTTGCCTCGGGCCATTACAGACTTCCTCGACCATTATTACAAACCTTGGACATATAACAGGGCCACTATAAAACACCCATTCATTAATACTATAGTACAATGAACTTCATAAAATCAACTGTTTTCGTATTTTGAGTCTTGAGAACTTATCTTTGTAAAGTATTCAACTGTTAAATATGTATATGTATGTATTAATTTGCATACAGGTCGATTTATATACGACACAAGACAGTTGTTGATTACATTTTCTCAAATTTGGCTTCATAATAAATGTGAAAAAGCCCGATAATTTCAAGTGACCACGACACGTATCAAGTGTGTGTTCTCTCTGTCGTTTCTTTTATATTTGTATTCTTCCATCCATTGGAATTTAAATGCATTTTTCTTTTAAATCAGGAATGAAAGGTATAAATTACATTTAATAACAGTAACTTTTCTCTGTCTTAGAAACTGTGCTGCTTTATAGCTTGGTCCGATAGAAACGTGCATAATTTGTAGTTTTCGTATATTGAAGTAAAAAAAATTGAAAATAATGAATCGTATTGTGAATCATATAAAAAAACGGGAAACATATTTTGGTTACAGCAACACATGACTACTCTGTCACAGTTTTTGCTTGAATCGTTAAATTTAAAACCACAAAAGTGCATGATTATTCATCATTTATCATTGGTTTATTACAATGCATGGTCATTTTTTTCCAAACATTGGTGGTATAAATAGAGCTGTTTAAAGACGATCAAATCAGGTTGAATAAATCCAAAGTAAGTAACCATGGGAGTTTTAACTATACTGTTGGTAGCTGTTGTTGGAACTGTCTACGGATATGGCTATGGAGGCAGCTATGGTGGTGGTAGAGGCGGAGGTGGAGGTGGAGATTTCGTTGCTCTAGGTGGAGGTGGCGGTGGCGGAGGAGGAGTTCTTGGTGGCGGAGGTGTAGATGGAGGTATAATTGGAGGTGGCGCAGGAGGAGGCGGTGCCAGAGGTTTAATAGGAGGTGGAGGTGTTGCTGGAGGTTTAATCGGAGGAGGTTAGTGAATGTTAATATTGGGTTCATTATCAGTGACATTCAAAAAGTTCCTAACGCTTAGTTGACCTTAAATATATTTGTAAACTTTGTTAATTTCTTCTTTTTTAATTTATCTACTCAACTGTTCAGGTCGTATATGCCTTTCTCACTATCAAATTCTGCACTGTTGACTAACAGTTTTTGCATCAATTGCATTTAAATATTGGTGGATAGTTTTCTGATTGGGAATTATACACTGTTTAACATCAATATGTTCTGTAATATTTGGTCTAAACTAAATTTAACACACATACCATAAGTGCAACTATTAAAATTCATTCAAATTATTCTGGGCGTTTGAAACAAAAAATATGCAAGCTATTTTGACTAATTATTTAAAGTGAATGTATACTGTTACATGTATATTATAAATAGTTTGTTTTTTAATAGAACAATTTGGTACATAAGTTTTAAGTATTTTGTTGTATGAATTCCCTTATACAAACTGAACATTGATACAAAATAATGTTTGTTACATAATAGCTGGTCGTTGGTGGTGTACCTGCCGTCCAGGTCTTTGCCGTAAAGGGGAGCTTACTTTGGACAAAAAATGCAGACTGTCACCATTGTTTCCATTGCAATGGAATACCTGTTGTCAATGGTTCCCATGGTGGGTAACCAGCCGTAACTACGGTGGTGGCATCGGAGGTGGCATTGGTGGTGGCATCGGTGGAGGAATCGGCGGTGGAATCGGCGGTGGAATTGGCGGTGGAATCGGTGGGGGAGTTGTAGTAGGAGGTGGAATAGGAGGAGGATTAGGAGGAGGATTAGGCGGTGGATTAGGAGGTGGATTAGGCGGAGGATTAGGCGGAGCATTAGGCGGTGGATATGGCGGAGGATATGGCGGTGGATATGGCGGAGGATATGGCGGAGGAAAAAAGTCATATTAATCTGAATGGTTTGTAAAATCTTTTTTTTTATACTTTATTCCTTGAATTTTTGTTGTATGTTTCACAAATCCAAATATTGTATATGTATTTAATCTCTATTATTTGATGTTTATTTTATTTATAACTATAACCATGAGAATTCGGATTCGATATTATTCATTGACATGCCTATTACTCGTAACACTACGAAGATGAATATACGGGATTTTGCAAAAAGATATTTGTCTATCAACCGTATCGGGTACAAGTCAAGTGGTAGTTTTATATACTATGCTGTACACCAAAAGACATCTTCTATGCTAAACACATAGAAATGATGCACTAGTAACGTCAGTTACACTGTCGAAATAACTGTACTATTTGCCATATTTCTCATATCGAAACAACAGTGAATAAATTTAATAATCTTTGACGATTTTGTAAACCATGTATTGTAAACCTGTCAAATAATTGAAAGATGCCTTAATTAAATTGTATGCATACCCCTCAAATTAGTACTATCTTTAAAATGTTACAACGAGTATCTACACCATATACATAGTACGTCATCTAGATTGTTTTGTGTTTCTTGTACTATGTATGTATACATTGAAAAAAATAAAAACACAAAAATACTAAACTCCGAGGAAAATCCAAAAAGGAAAGTCAAAAATCAAAAGGCAAAATCAAAAGTCCAAACACATCTAACGAATGGATAACGACTATCATATTCCTGACTTGGTACAGGCATTTTCTAATGTAGAAAATGGTGGATTGAACCTGGTTTTATAGCTAGCTAAACCACTCACTTATGAAGTCATACTGCCAATGTTTATCAAATCAAGATTAACGTTTTGAATTTTAAGGAGATTGGTTTGATAACGGTAATACGAATATTTTTTTTTACATTTACATAATAACACTTCCATTTGTAATTGTACTGTGGTGTTAAAATGTTGGGCTGCATTAAAAACTATTTTTCATCCCGATAAAATTACAAAAAAAGCAATTTTTGTTTTATAATTACATCTTTTATGGTAATAAAGCCATGAACAAAAAGTAATATCAAGTTTATCTTTTAATTATCTGTGCACTTTTATGATGAACATGTATTATAGCGAATGTAAAATCTTCATGTTGATATGAAGATTATTCTTTGAATTACGAGCAATTGTTGTTAGGCAATCAAACAAACAGAATATCGTGAAACACATATTTAATGTTATTATCATTGAATTATGTTGATTTATTCCAAATTACTTAAATTCACCTGCTATACACTTTTAATATTTTGTAGATGTGCAGAAAAGAAATGGGAAACAATACTACATTGTATAGGATGGAATAAGAATTTGCAATTAAAATATATTTGCTTATATTACTATTTTTTGTGTTCATTTCACTTCTACGATACATTAAAAAAACATTTGTAGCAACTGTTTATCTTGCATCATATATAGTGGTAGGCCATTTAGATTTATTTTAATGGGTGACCACTTTGTTTGAACAACATATATACGTCACATGTGTATTATAATCAAATGTATATAACTGATATTAGTCATCATCGAATACAATTAAAAAGGTTAAAAATAGTCCGATAGATATTTTTTTCTATTTGTTGGTTTTGATAAAAAATCTCTGGTCAATATGATTACATTTGATGCCACTTCATATAATTAAGAGGTATAGCTAGCTATAAATCCAGGTTTAATCCAACATTTTCTACAAAAGAAAATGTCTATACAAAGTCAGGAATATGAAAGCTGTTATCTATTCGGTTAATATGATTGAGCGTTTGCTAATATTGTAGTTGTCGATTTCAATCACTTTAACCTTGTACACATTATGATGTATGGTGATGTATTAGTTGTCATTACTATCAATGACCATCCAGTGTAATAGATATTTAATTGTTTTCACTGCTAATGTACATGTTTTGTTTGATATAAAAGAGATGAATTGTGGTTTTAGTGGTGAAAGTGATTGAGTAAGACACTAAACCACACTAATAACATTAACGGTACCAATTTTTCTGCACCAGATGCGCATTTCGACAACACATGTCTCTTCAGTGATGCTCGTGGCCAAAATATATACTTAAATTAAGTTAAAGGTATATCACTTTCTTTAATCTCCTATAGGCGTATGCTGATTAAATGTGGTACGTTTTGAATAAAAGCATCATGGAGGAGCGCTCAAATAACGAATCTCAAGTTCCTTACTAAATCTAAAACAGGCGTTGGTGGGTTAAAGAGTGAATTGGATTATAGTCCCTAAACGCATGAAAACTTCGACAACTATTTCTGACAGACGTTAATCTGAATTCACTTTCTTCATACGCGCACAAACACAATTCGATAAGTACGGTCAAATAATTTGTTTCCATTCGGACAGCACCTTTTTCATATTTCTCTTGAAATAAAAATCCACCACTATGTTTTCGATTAAAACAATGCACTCTATGATATCTTCTTATTTTTTTTTCTAAATACAGTTACCAAACGACTTCATATGATAGCAACATGTAAGGACTGTTCACACATTTTTATTTGGTCAATATCTGTCAAATTCCCTGATTTTACTAAATTTATCATATTGAATTTATGTAGTATCACAACAAATATCTAATTAATAAAGAAAAAAAAAAGAGACAATACACGATGGTTGGAATGAACATATGTATCAACGTTTCGTGTGCTTGATCTGCTTACCCTTCCTGAGCACCTGAGATCACCCTTAGTTTTTGATGGGGTTCGTGGTGTTTATTCTTTAGTTTTTAATGTTGTGTCACGTGTACTATTGTTTGTTTGTTTGTCCTTTTGATTTTTAGCCATGACGTTGTCAGTTTATTTTCGATTTATGAGTTTGGCTGTCCCTCTGGTGTCTTTTGTCCCTCTTTTATAAATATATAACAAACACGTGCAAAAGTATTTTCTTTTAGGTCTGTTGAATAGGTTTCATTTTTTCCTTTAATCAACGTTTTTACTGTATAGAAATTATTATTTATAGATATAATCAGTCCACCGAATGATTAACCTTTCTTTTATTTCCATTTGCACAATGATTTTTCTTTTAATATCCGAACACTCTTAGTTGATAAACATCCATTACTAGCTATCAGGTAAATTAAAGGTCGCATGGTAAAGGATTTAATAATTATGTATTGGTCACATGGTAAAGGATTTAATAATTATGTATTGGTCACATGTACATGATTTATTAATCAGCGATGTATCAGACCTTACATTGACTAAATTAAAACAAACATGACTGTAAAAGAAAAGTTTGTTTGTTTTCTGTATCACTTTCATTAATGATTACAGATTTAAATAAATATCTATTTTTGTTATTTCTTATCTTATCTAATACCCTTTATAAATCAACATACAATAGAAATCTCTTGTTGAATATATCTCATCAGAACATTTTTTTCGAATAAACCAAAAAATGGATGTGACCAAATACGACAAAATTAGCAGATATAGGCCTTAGTACGGATTTCAACTTTAATAAAGACAAATATCGCCATTTGTACTGAGTTCTATGAAACTGTAAATGCAAAAATACATTCAGAGAGTGATGCAGTTTATCATTAGGACGTTCCGACTAATATTGACTAACTAGTATCCTTTTTAGAGTGTTTGTAAAATATGTGTGTCCAGTATAAACGAATCATTTGCATTGTCCTGCCTTTTGTGTTTTCAAAATAACCGTTTTGCAATTTTAACATTCTTTATCATAAAAAGTAAATCATATAAATGAACTCCGAGGAAAATTCAAAACGAAAAGTCCATAATATTTGTACTGTACTTTTCGATTTATGTGTTTAACTGTTCCTCTTGAATCTTTCGCCCCACTTTTAAAATTAAGAGAAGCTCAGTTTGTTTACTATAGTGTACTATAAGAGAATTTTAATGTATGTAACCTTGCTCTCAATTTTAAAAGAGGGACACAAGTTTCAAGAGGAACAGTGAAACACATCAATAGAAAATAAACTTACAACGCCATGGCTGAACATGAAAGAGACTAACAGACAAATTCACAAGAAACAACATCGCAAACTTAAGACTGAGCAACACGAGACCCACCAAAAACTACATGAACTAGATATATCCACATTTTTTTCCTCAAGAATAATTGATGGAATACCTTTATTTATCAACATCAAATTGCCAAAGAATTTGGAAAACAACTCCATTTTTTTCTAAAATAGAAATAAAAGACATTAACACATCTCATTTACTAAATATTCCTCTTTGTCACACTATTAACTAAGTAAATGTTATATAAATGGATAATAAAATTTGGTTTTAATTCAGAAGAATAGGTAAATGGTCACTTAATTAAACAACAGTTTCAAACTGTTTGGTTTTTGTCTCGAAGTTGAAAGGTTTTTAACTGTTTTAGAAAATTTACAACTCACACTTAAAAGTGATTTGAACATAAAATAACTCGATTATTACACGATCTAACATTGGATGGATATGCTGTGAATTATATTAAATTATTTTGAACAAATATGTGTCAAAAATTAATGCATCTTAGATTAAATATATCTTAAAGTATGTATTTTGTTTGATAGCGAGCCGTATTTATACTTAGGTGTCTGGTTTTCCATCATTGATGCTCTAATTGTATATACTGTGGAATGGTGTCCGTCTTCTCTTCTCGTCTTCTATTTACAATACGTTGTTGTTTGCTTCTTTTTTATTTTAGTTAGTGTTTGTTTGATTGTTTTTTTGTATATAGTTGTCTTATAGTAATTGATAATTCATTCTGTAATATAAGTTGACCAATTGAACAAAAATTATACCCGACCAAAGCAAATTAAAAACAAATATACTACAAAGCATGTTAATGCATTTCCTATTCATGTTAAAACTATTTAATTTACAATACAATTATATAATATAATTACAGAATGAAAAAAAACACATATACTTAAATATGGCATTTTTTTCCTAACTAGTTAGAGTACATAATCAAACTTTCAATATTCATCGCAAAGTTCTTCATACATGTTTGTATGACACGTTAGCTACTTAAAGATAATTTGCTGACTTTGTTTTACATACATTTTTTATTTAACCTTACGATAATGTATAACACTTAACGGTTTTTTACATGCAATTCTAAATAGAACATCTTAGTTGGTTCTAACTAGAGTTTACTGCGTATCACAATCCATTATAGTGTAAACACTGTCTCAGCCTAATTATAGCAATGTTGTTTGACATGTTCGAGTATAAAGTACATGTCCTTGTATTTGATTGAGTATACACATCATGTTCCAAAAGAATTTGAAAATAACACGTAATGAATGCAATATGCTGATCAAAGCATTTTTTTTATTTCCCTGCGAAAGGAACGCTCAGTGCAAAATAATTGTAAGCCAAGCTCAAAATAGTTGAAGGATATACGACCAACTGGACCTAACAACAACAAAATCAATTAAAACCTTATTATTCAAAATAATTTCAAAATTCGGAAACGGACAATTTAAAAAAAAGATGGGACAGTTATAATCCTGGTACTTTTGATAACTATTTAGAATGTCAGTATGAAGCTTTTTCTCATAATATATAACCAATATAATTTATAATGTATCTTTTAAAATATACAGTTATATACATGTGTATGAAATTGATGTATATAAAATAGTCTAGGTAAATATGTACATGGAAATATTTAACGGTGGTCATTATTGTGTCAACTCATAGCTTCGAATCAATGAAGCAAACCCGCCATGATATAGCAAAATTTATCGGCTGCAGAATTTAAATAAACAAGTCAAGTAACTTCAAACAACAGATCGGTATTTTAGTTTAAACATTTTTTTTTTCATACCAATGATTGTAAGTATAGGCATACAAACATTTTGTTATGGTCATAACAAAAATTGTTAGCAATGATAATTACCGAAGCTTCAAAGGCTGTAATTAGTCCACAATATAGCATCAATAGTGGTAATCCCATTTCAGAACAACATCTTCTGTATCGTTTAACAATATGAACGGTTATACACATAACTGATATGTCTTCATCAAACATGACTTTTTTTTTTTATTTGCAACAATTTTGTCGTAATCAATTTAAATCATTTTAACATTGTTTACATTAAGCAGTTTACCAGTACAGCAGTGATTTATTACTCTCCATTATTAATGAACATCCAATGTAAATTGATATCTAATGATTGAAATTGTCCTGAATTAGTTTTGCTTTATACCAGCATAATTTGATTTGTACAGTTAGCTGTCTTATTCCCCAATTCCTCTAGGTCTGTTGATTCCCTAATAATTTAATTTTGGATGTAACGTGTTTTCTGCTTGGCTGACGTTGTTGTGTTTATCATAGACTTAATTTTGTCATGTGACCGTGACGTCATCAACGTTTTTTTCATGGTTTACTCCGGTTTTATATGGAATTTATAATTAAATTAAAAAATGACAGCAACATTTTTTCTATCTATTCGAAATAACATAACATATGTGGTGCACATTTTAAAACCACACTCTACGCGGATTATTTAGTGTTCACCCCAATTTTTTATGTTAAATATAATCAATTGCACAGCCGTTCCTTAATTGTAGGTGGAACATTTTTATTAATCAACGTTTTTATTTTATACAAATAATTATTTGTGGTTCTAATCGGTAAACCGAAAGGTTAACGATTGTCTCAATTTCAATTTGGACAATCCTTTTCCTTTTGATATCCAAACACTCTTAGCTTATGAAAATTCATCACCAGCTATTGGGTTAAATTGAAGGGTACGGATTCAATAATTTGGTAGTATTCACTTGTACTTGATTTATTCATCAGCGATGTATCCGAGCTAATATTGACTAAATTGAAATACATATTACTGTAATAGCCAATTAATTGTAGCTGTTACTAATGATTGAAAATGAAAATAAATATCTCAGAACAGTTGTGCAATTTAAAACAAAACAAGCTTTTTTCAATGGTATAGTTCGGAAGCGTATAAGCGCCACATATTTTTTTTTTTTATTTTTCTTCCTTTAACACAAACCTTTTCGAAATAAAGCAAATATCCTGATTTCAATTATTCATTAAGTTTTGTATACATGTTCGCCTGTCATTCATTTTGGTTGTAATTAACTTGTAGATAAAAAAAAAACATAAAAACAAACTTACATACAAGGCCAAATCATTATAATAAATATGCACAGGAATAATGGTATACTTGAAGTGCAATTAGACATAAATTAAATGATTTGTGCATCAGAAAAGTATATATTTATAGTAGAAAAGGCGCAAAAATAAGATTTGTTTTTATTTGGTGTTTGCTAGCTTATTTTTAGTATACCTTTGTCTTTTTGTAATCGAAACACAGTATGGTTTGAATGTACTACATATATCTTTGAAGCATTATCTGGTCATTCTTATAAATAACTGTTTACAAAATTTGAATTGATTTAAAATACAAAAAAAAATATCTTTCGGGGTTGTGTCCTCTCAACGTTTTACCTTATTTGGTCATTTTAAATTTCTGACTTGATGTTACTTGAGTATTTTGCAATCACAAGGAAGTTTTTAAACCAAGAGTTCCTAATGTGAAGTTGAAATCATCCATTCGTAAATTTTACGAACGTCTTCACGAGTTCGTTCATCGTTTTGAAATATCCGTTTCAAAGATGATATCAGATATTTGACCATTTACCGGATTTATAATAACATAAGCATCACGATTGGCGCCACATGTAGAAGCCTGATCTGGAAACCATTCCGTAGTATCAGTTTTGTGTTTGGTTTGTGTTGCTTAGTCTTTATTTGTCTACGTTGTGTTTATTTGTACTTTTGTGTGTCTGTCGGTCTTTTTCTTCTATAGCCATGGCGTTGTCATCTCTGAGTTTGCATATCACTCTGGTATCGGTTGTCCTTCTTTTGCAGATGAACTGGCTTCTAGCTAACACAGTATGAATCCTGGTATCTTTGTTATGGTTTTTAACCATCAATGGCACTACTGTCATTATCAATGTTGAGGGTATAAACCTTATACAAAAATAACTATTCAAATGTCATGTATAAGTTCTTAGTGCATAAAATGTAACAACTGTCGAATGTCACCTTTAATTGTGTGTTTGTTCTCTATTAAATTAACTGATAATGTCAGAAAAATATCATGTTCCTTGTTTAGTTACTAAAAACGTGTGTCATCAACAAAAATAATAGTTGTTGTTGGACGAATTTTTGGAGTGGTGAAAGTCATAACAGTCATATATTTGAATACTTTTCTTTTACTAAATCTGTTAATTTAACAGAAATATAAATAAAACAATACAAAAATGAAGCGGTATACTACTGTTGCCTTTATGTAAAATATGACAAAAGATGAACTCAAACACATCAATCGAATGGAAGAAAACTGTCATATTCCTGACTAAGTACGGACATTTTGTTCTTGTTGAAAATAATAGATTACTTCTTTAATGCCTAGCAAATCTTATTCGTATGACAGTCGTATTATGTGTTCATTATATTGGCATACAATTTTGAATGGAAATGAGGCATGTGTCAAAGAGACAACAACCCGACTATAGAGCAGACAACAGCCGACGGCCACCAATGAGTCTTCAATGCAACAAGAAACTCCATCACCCGGAGGCATCCGTCAGCTGGCTCATAAACGAATATGTACACTAGTGATAATGGACGTCATACTTAACTTCAAATTATGAACAAGAAACAAAAATTAAAAACAAAAACAAGACTAACAAGGGATAGAGATTCCTGGATTGGGACAGGAGCAAAAATGCGGCGCGTTTAGACATGTTTTTTGATATACCAGTCCTTTCCCTATACCTCAAGCCAATTTAGAAAAAAAACTGCATAACACTACGACATACATAATAGGTACAAAATTGATTATGTACTAAAACGATATTGCAGAGAAAAAGGCTAAAAGATCATATTTTCCTTATCACTTGAATGACTATTAAAAAGGTGCAATACTATTCAAGTTCTCCTCTAGGTTACACAGAACGAGTTCACTGCAGTTTGAAGAATCGATCTAATTCTTTTTTTCTCTCATTGTTTGCAAGCATAATTGATGAGATACCATAATGAATGACAAATAAACAAATAAAACGTTCTTTCTGATTTGATACTACATTTAAAATGACTTTTCTCTTTATTTATTCTTCCGTGAAACCAACCTTGTCATTTTGTGTACCAGATGTACCAGTAGTAATGCACTAGTCAAATAGATCAAAAGGACTAAACAGTGCGAGTTTGAAAACATTAAGAACACATAGTTCGTCAAAGTTCAGCATAATGCATATACGATGATCTAGTCATAGCCTAAAGAGTCTATAATACTTAAAATCCTTCAGGAGCACATGCGATAACTCGTAGGTTTTAATGGTTTCGTTTAGTCTTTTTTTCTATGTTATGTTTTTTTTATCTTTTGTTTGTCTGTTTGTCTGTTTCTATTGTTGCCATTGCATTTTCAGCTAATTTTCTAATTATGAGTTTGAATGTCCAACTGGTATCTTTTGCCCCTCCTTTTAAGATTTTCTGTGGAATTGATATGTCTGTCATATCAATGCTCCCGCTATTTTGGAAACACCATCACGCTTTGAACACTAACAAAACATTTAAAACATCTCATTTAATATATTCTATCTTCATATTCAAAGAGAGTCTAAACATGATATGAGTAAATGTTAACTAATCGGATAATACTATGTAATTTATCTCATTGAATATATTCTCTTCATAATGAAAGAGGGCCTGAACTTACATTAATGATTGCATAATAAAATGTAGTTTGGTTGCAGATGTTGATCCATAAGAACAAAAATGTCTTAATTATATAGCATTTGCAAACTGTTCGCTTGTTGTGTCGAATAAGAAACGTTTGTACCTATTTAAGAAAATTTACAAGACTTTCTAAAATACGTTTGTAACTTATGATAATGGATACTGTGGATTCACTTATTGTCGTAGGTACCAACTTTCGTGGATTAAGGAAAACTTACATGTCCTTGGATATTTAATTTCGTGGTTTTGCCAAAGTTTGCATACAAGCCTATAGGAAATTTGTCTTTCGGTGAACACTTAATGGTGTGGTTCACCTTTATCAACGAAATCCACGAAAATTGGTATCCAACGAATAATAATGAATCTACAGTAACTAGATAATTTCATTATCTAACATTTTTTGTTGGATGTGCTTCGAATCGCGGTATATTGAACAACTATGTGTCAATAATAAATGCAAATTAAATTTAAATAAAGATTCAGGTATGCAGTTAAATATTTGACATGCTGTGTTGCAGATGACTTAATTTTTGTAATGGGATTTTGGTCTTATAACTATGATTTTTTTATCGAAATATACAATTTGTTTTCTAGACACCAATTACAGCATTGCTCTCAGTCATCGAATTTTATGTTTACGCAGAGTGCACAATTGTTGCTTTAAGCACTTATTACAACATTTTAGATAATGGAATATTAAGTTTGAGTACGATAATTGTATCGGACCAGAAAACCTGGAATGCAATTCAATTGGTACATTGAGAACAACTAAATGTATTTGAAAATCATTTTTCTAAGACATATATATGTTACAGGCATTTTCTAAATTTAGGCATTTTTTTAAATGACTGAAATTTTTAGGCATTTTAGAACATGTTAAAGGCATTTTACAAAATGACTGTTGTAAAAATTTGTAAGGCATTTTACAAAATGCCTAAAAGACTAAAACTGAATGGAATGTACTCAAAATTTAACGACTGGAAATATCAAATAGATAATTTTATTTTACCATTACATATAGCATGCAATTTATACAGTTACAGTTTTATAATTGTAATTAAATCATTTACATTAACACCAAAGATGACAATTATTTGTTGCTACATCTAATGTTTCATTTTGGATGACATCGACTGTTACACATTTGTCCTGACTTTTTGCAAAGACAACGTTTCGTGTTACATCTAGTATTACCACAAGCACTACATCCACGTTTTGTGTAACCCTGACCATCACATAAAGAAACTTAACTGACAGCTTTTTTAAAGCTTATTTCATTATCATAATTTTCAGATTGAATAGCAATAAAGTTACTGTCAGACAGTTTAAACTGATTCCTGGTGTAAAGTCCACGTAGTATTCCATCTTTAATTCCCATTTGATAACCATGTTCTTTCCAGTAACAACAGCCATACAATCAACATGGGGAATTGCAACTAACACATTCGCTCCTACTTCCATCTCTGTCAAAATTATTTCTGATAGATTTCTCATCCTGACAGCTGATGTTGTCATGGATTATGATGCAAGCTTTTTTCATGTCTGATAACCTCTTCATTTGAACACAGATGACAAGTAATAGTATCAGACATGTTTTCTTTTGAACACAGCTCATGTATGTATTGTTGCACAAGTCGAACACTGGATATTCGAAAAACATGGATTTCCACACACGGCACACACATGAACATCTAGTTCTGTTTCCTGAAATTCGGATAGATTCAAGGCTGCATTAAGCTGGCTAACCTCGTCATGCTCGTTAGGCTTATCAGAGCTTAACTCATTTGGCTTGCCATTGTTTGTCTCATCTGGCTTATCAGAGCTTTGAAAATGCTGAATCAGATCTTCCTCAGTCTGTAAAGGCCCAAGAATATCTTGAGGTAGTGATGATGACAATAGTCTTTAATTACCATCACAGCCAAACATTGCCTTCATATATTTCATAATTACACAATTTGCCTGAAATTATTTAACAGACCAGGCAATTTGAGAAATTTTTATTAAAAATTTCAGGCATTTTACAAAATGACTAGGTTTTTTTACGCATTTTGTCAAATGCCTGTCAACTTTAGGCATTTTAGAAAATGCCTAAAAATTCAATCATTTTACAAAATGCCTTAATTTAGAAAATGCCTGTAACATATACACTCCCTATGTATCATCGACATGGTTGTTTTTTTTAAAGAATTATGAATGTGGTAGAATTTGAATAGATGTTTTAATCTGTCATCTTTAAATAAACACAATTAAATGAAAAAATAAAACGCACAACATTCATATTATGATTGGTGAGAAATAGTTACCACATAGTGTTAGAAAATTATGGAATTTATTTACCTTGGTCATTAAGGTAGCACAATACAAAGATTTTATTACTCCAACTCCCAAGTTTTAAAATGCTGTAACTTTCTGAATAATGCTTGAAAATTTATAAAAGTGGTAGTTTTGGATAGCTAACAGATAACTCCTTAAAAAAATGCAATGTTAGTATTATGCAACAGTTATGTAACAGCTATGGTCATTATCTACAAAAGGATGTCTCAGATTTCAGATAGAATGTATAGAACAAATTTTACACCTAATTAAACATTATCTTCTTTCATGTGGTTAGGACGTTTACACTAATTAGAGATTTATCAGAGAATGGAATACAATAGAGACAATCTGAGACACCAATTTTGAAGCCCATTAGGTGTTGATTAAGATTTCGTTAAAATTTTCTGTATAGTTAAAGAGATTATAGAGCTAAATTCATTCAAGTGAACTTACCCAGATTTTGCCACTAATTACATAATAATTGATTACATAATGATTGCATAATAAAAATATTGCATTCATTTAAAAGATTAATCTTTTATCTATCTATATATACCTCTTTTATTATTCTATATGCATTCATAAGAAAGTTACAGCATTTCAAAGGTTAGTGATTGGAAGTAACAAATCTTTGTATTGTGCTACCTTAAATGATTTTCCTTTCTATCTTACCTATTTCTGTTTTCCCATTGCAATCAAAATGCGTTCTTTTTCTAAATCAGGAATAAAATTTATGCAATGCATCTTATTCAAATTAACTTTTCTTTGTCTAATAAACTGTGCTATTTTGTAGCTTGGTCCGATAAAACCGTTCACAATTGGTAGTTGTCGTCTATTATAAAAAAAATGCGTAAAATGAATCGTATTGTGCATCATCAAAAAAACGGGAAATATATTTTGATTACACGGCAATACATGACTACTCCGTCACATTTTTTGCTTTAATCATCGACTTTAAAACCACTAACATAACAAAAATGCATAATTATTCATCGTTTATCATTGGTTTATTACAATGCATGGTCATTTTTTTCCAAACATTGGTGGTATAAATAAAACTGTTCAAAGACGTATCATATCAGGTTGAATAAATCCAAAGTGAGTAACCATGGGAGTTTTAACTATACTGTTGGTAGCTGTTGTTGGAACTGTCTACGGATATGGCTATGGAGGCAGTTATGGCGGTGGTAGAGGCGGAGGTGGAGGTGGAAATTTCATTGCTCTAGGTGGAGGTGGTGGTGCTGGCGGCCTTATAGGAGGAGGAGGCGGTGCTGGAGGCCTCATTGGAGGAGGAGGTGTTGCTGGAGGCCTCATTGGAGGAGGAGGTGTTGCTGGAGGCCTTATTGGAGGAGGAGGTTAGTGAATGCTAATGCTGGGCTCTTTAGTCGATCATGTATATTATTGTTTGCAAAAAACTAAAGTAACACTATTTCTAAGTTAAGCTGACCTTAGGTCAATTTTAGTATTGTTTTCATGTTGTTTTTGGTGATATCTCTAATACCCAAATATGTGGTATTATGAGAGAAAAATCGGAAAAATTTATTTGAACGCATGCCAAATATAAAATTTTGATGTTTGTCGTTCATGCTAAATGAAATCATCAAACTAAAATTCTGTTAAATTTTTATCCTGAAAAAAGGAGTGCAGTGTGTATAAAATATTGTAGACTTATATTTAACATGTTTACTCAAATTTTAATGTTTCGAATTGTATTAAATTGTTTATGTCGGGCCATTTATAGCCGAATATATCATAAAGGTTTCTGTTTAGTACTGAAGGTTCCACGGTTACCTTAACTTACTTACACCTATTTCATTAAACATTAAGTGGAGACTTGTATCGTAGGCATTGATAAGACAATTCCTTATTTTTACATTGGTCTGCATAGTCATTATCATAGTTTCTGTCTGAGGCAAACATATAAGACATTATTTGCTACATCATAGCTGGACGTTGGTGGTGTACCTGCCGTCCCGGTCTTTGCCGTAAAGGGGAGCTTACTTTGGACAAAAAATGCAGACTAACACCATTGTTCCCATGGCAATGGAATACATGTTGCCAATGGTTCCCATGGTGGGTAACCAGCCGTAACTACGGAGGTGGAATTGGTGGTGGTATTGGCGGCGGTATTGGTGGTGGCATCGGTGGAGGAATCATCGGCGGTGGTGGCATCATCGGTGGTGGAATCGGTGGTGGATTAGGAGGTGGAATCGGTGGTGGATTAGGAGTAGGAATCGGTGGTGGATATGGTGGCGGATACGGCGGCGGATATGGCGGTGGAAAAAATGCATATTAAGCTGAATGGTATGTACAATTCAAATTATACATATACATATATGTGTTTTCATGTGTCACAGATATGAAGTTATTGTACACATGACAAGTCACGTACTAATATCTGATATTGTAGACTTATCTTAATCTATATTAAAGAGCGAAAGCAAATGTGCTGATAACTGTTTAGAATCGGAAGGTCAACATACAGCTTTTTTTCAAAACACATATAATAATGCTCATACAAGACTCTATTTATCATATCAGTCAAATATTTTCATTAACGCCTTTGATAACTTTAACGTATAGAAGTATAAGAAAAACAACCAGAAGCGCTCACAATGTGCCGTTGCATTTATATTACTTATGTCAAATCTTTCGAAAAATGTGACATGTGATGATCGTAATTATATGATTGTTAAATAAAGGCAACAGTAGTATACCGCTGTTCAAACTCATAAATCCATGGACAAAAAACAAAATCGGGGTAACAAACTAAAACTGACGGAAACGCATAAATATAAGAGGAGAGTTACAATGTAACTAACACTCATAGAAACGGACCAAGCATCAGACAAAATCCCACGAGAATAACAAATATAACATCAAAACCAAATACATGAATTTGGGATAGACAAGTACCGTTACACGTCTTATCGCAATGTCAATTTACACTAAAAAGTAACAGAAAACAAACGACGCAACGTTAAATTGTAACACACACAGAAACGAACTATAATATAACAATGGCCATATTCCTGGTGGGTTGAACCTGGTTTTGTGGCATGCCAAACCTCGCACTTTATTGGCAATGCTTAAATATAACATAAAAATGACAACATAATATTACAGGACTACAATACAAATAAATAGGAAAACGTATTAGACAAAGAAACACATGATTAATGAATAACAAAAAGCATCAGGTTTAAAATTTAATACGCCAAAAAACCGCGCCTCGTCCACACAAGACTCACCAGTGACGCCCAGATATAAAAGATCGAAAGCGAAAAAAAGTACAAAGTTGTACAGCACTGAAGAAAAGTTGTGTTTTTAACATCAAATGTTAAAATGACATGTGTTTTCTAGACAAGGACATAGTGTTTATATTTAGCTTGCACACGTTAAATTGATTTATTAAAATGTACAGAAATAAGAACTGCATCTTTCTCAGGGAAATTTTCTAGACGAAATTTTCTGTAAGTTATTATAAGAAATAAGCATGTCGTAGCGGAATATTTTCAGACTATGGTACGAAAACTATAAAAACATATACCTTGAGCAAAAAACAATAAAGACAATCACTATTGCAATTCTTGAGATCATTATCAACATGGTTAAGAAGTGCATTACCTTATGTAACGACATCATTTTACTTGTTTAAACGTTAGTTATTTCTTCTCTTTCTTTTATAGGACACCCAAATGAAGAATACAGTGCAAGGAATTTCTTCAATAAAATTTAGTTTGCATATTTAATTTTTTCAAGCTTGACCTGCATAATGGGTGTTATATTTTTTCACCAATTGCACGTATTATATTTATTTTTACTTTTGTTGATTTATAAATTTCCCACAGAGATTAAATGAAACTTCTTCCTTATGCACGAAATTTTCTTAACGTTCATCAGTTGTCGCTTTTATCTGACAGTTAGTTTGAAACTTCAAATAATGTCTCTAAGTATTAACTCGTTAACTTTTCCCCATCAAAACCGCTGTTACGACCCATTGTTATAGTCAATTAAACAATGAGGAACCCATGTAATAATTAATTATATTATATAATATTACGGGCTATGTTTTTCTATTTATATACTAGCAACAACAAGAAACGATACCGAGATTTTTATCAAAAATTTCCATTTTATTTTTCAACGATGTTATTTTAGTTTTGTATTTTGTGGAACAATAACATAAAAGAATACAAACTTAACAAATATAACATATCACAATCACATAATCTGTTTGAAGATGTCATTGTAAAAACCAAAAGCTGAAAAGTTAATATCGCGTATGGCCACTTCTTGCGTTTATAACAGCAGTCAATCTCTGACGCATAGATCTAATTAGCTGTTTGACTGACTCTGGTAGCTGATGATGTCTGCTTACACGTTTGTCAAGTTCATCCCATAAATGTTCAATGGGTGATAGATCTGGGAATAAGGCTTTATATTAAAGAATGTCAATGTTATTCTGCCAAAGATATTGTATGCATACACGTGCAACGTGGCACCTAGCATTGTCCTGTTGGACAGTATGCCGATTTCCATGCCTTGCAAGGCATTGTTGTACAATTGGACAGAGGTCACGATAACGAGCTCTAGTAAGACTTCCGTTTATAAATGTGAAGTCAGTGCGTCCACAATGCGAGATTCAAGCCCAAAACATCACACCACCACCATAGCTATCACATTTTTGCACACATGGGTCTGCATAATGTTCATTTTGACGTCTGTATACTCTCATTCTGCCATCACTAACACGGTTCCAATACAAACGTGTATTTGCCCAACGTAGGTGTACAGTTCGATGACGCTGGTTTCAAATGGCTCTTACTATTGCACGTTGTGAACGCAAACAAGACTGTATTAGCCTTTTACGTACAGTTTGGACGGATATCCTTGAATTATGCCTCCAAGGTGTTTGTCTTGCGGTAATTGTAGCTGGCAAAAATCGATCCCTGAGATGAGTGAATCTTAATCGACGGTCTTGGCGTTACATCGTTTCTTTTAGACGCCCACTACATCGTCTGTCATTAGAGGACCCAGTCTGTCTGTAACGACTCATTAATATTGTTATTGTCAATTATGAAACACCAAAATTGTTTGCAACATTAATATGGCTTATGCCAGCTTGTACTAATCCCACTGCTCTATCACGCTAATTTTGACGTAGATGAGGCATTCAAAACCGGCTTTTTTGGATGTCACTTTAAATCGCCTTGTGTTTACCTGTGTTGACCGGATTTTTAATCACCCTCGTTAAATTTAAAACCCGAGTTCCGACGACAAAAATGTGGTTCCGCTCAAAATTCAAAAATAATAAGTTAAAATGACGTTATTTTCTGGAAGAACAAAAACAAAAGTACAGTAATATACAGACCTATGACTCTTTTGGAACATACATCATCGCAATACATAATTGTTTGTTATTAAAAAGTATTATATGTAAAAAGGCTGGGTATCGTTTATATGTGTGACTAGTACATGTAGTACCAATATTTACTGAAAAAGGTTTTTGAGTATAGACATCAGAAAGTCTATGGATGGTATAATACCTTTAACACCGTGTCCTCATTGAGGCTTGAATATACTAGTACATCATAGACAACAGAATATTTAAAGAAACAACCATGAACAGTATAAATAACCATGCACACACTTAAAACCGTGCACGTTTGTGTTAAACCAACTTATAACAGCTCTATATATATTGAAAAAAAATACTCATCCAGTGTGATACCATATTTATTCACTCGGAGACAGTTTAATTTTAAACGCGAGGCATAACTGTCGATAAATATCGTATTACACGAGATTTGGTGATATAATCTGTTTCTCTAATGAGTTTACAAACAATACGCAGGAAAACGTATTCCTTCTTTTTGAATGGTCTGCAAACATATGTGTTCTTTCTTTATTACGTCATCAGGCATGGTCCTCTTGTTTGTGTGCCGTCGCAATATGAAATTCAGGGAAAGCAAGAAAATTAAACGTCATAATTGGAATTTAACCAACGAAGAGCTGAGATCTAACGAACCACACGTTGATTAAATAGTTAATTTAATGGGTGCAGAAAGGGAGAAATTGACGAACAATACAAGAAATGTATTTACTGTTTTCATATATCGCTTTATAAGTGACATTTGTCTGACAAACTTTTCTGGATTAACCATCACCAGGACGCTTTAAACCGGATATTCATATGCCAAAGATAAATTAGAACATAAAAGACCGTAGTACATATTTCAAACAAAATAGTTCCTACTAGTGTTCGGGTTGTTTTGTATCAGATCAACGCTTAGGGACTTGGGATCATCGTATAACCCTTGTTAAATGTGTCTTCGGAATAATAAAGAGGTATATTAGTTTACATTAGGAAATGTGACATTCTCCCTGTTGTTTAAATCAGAAGTACCGTTTTGTATATTATCCAACGTTTGGGAACCAGTATGTTTCAATAAGCAATTAAAGGTAATTTTTTTTTAAACGTAACTCTCAATTTAAGTTTCAAACAAGAAGTTAAAAAACCTGTACAAGTTTTAATTTATGAATTTGTTTTTACACTATTTTTAGTTTCGAACAATGATAGAAATATCCACTTTTCTTAAAAGTATAGTTTTACTGTTATTAAGGTGATACGGGTGTCTTTCGACATCTTGGATTGCCAAATACAGAGATAACTGATGTGAATTTTCATTTAAAAAAACTAATTTTAACACGACGGATGCCTCATATGGAGCAGGATCTGTTTATCCTACCGGAACACCTGGATCAACCCTAGTTTTTGGTGGGGTTCGTAGTGCTTTTTCTATGGTGTGTCATGTGTACTATTGTTTGTTTGTTTGTCTTTTTCATTCTTAGCCATGGCGTTGCCAGTTTTTTTCTTCGATTTATGAGTTTGACTGTCCCTCCGGTATCTTTCGTCACTCTTTTATCAAGATAAAACTTATAAATATTACTATTTTTACAACTGTATATTTTTTTGAAATTTGCATTTTAAGGGGAGGTAACTATATCAATTTTCAGTTATCGTAAAAACAAAATATTTGTAGAGAAATTACCAGAAGCGTTCAGTCCGTTGACGTTGATTCAGTAGCGTTAAGATCCTTAGCCCATTTACATACTACTCTAACGTAATTAGTGTTTGTTTTCTAGCTTAAGATCCCCTATACCTGCACAGTTTTTTTTAACTGTAACAAGACAAACTTGCAAGACAGGTTTCTTAATTAAGGTAACAATAGTATACCGCTGTTCGAAAGTCATCAATCGATTGAAAGAAAACAAATTCGGGTTACAAACTAAAGCTGAGGTAAACACATTCACTATTAGAGGAAAACAATGAAACAACATAAACACTGAAGTGCAACAAAACACCAAAATGACAATACAATACACACAAAGAAAGAAACTATAAGATTATATCTGCAATTTTTCCTGACTTGGTACAGGACATTTTCAGAAACAAAAATGGTGGGTTGATCCTGGTTTTGCGGCTAGCCAAACATCGCGCTTTCATGCTACCTATTGATTACAGTTTTAGTACAAATAATTTGTTTACTATAATAATCCATTAACGACAACATATATATATTGAAATAACTTTACGTTGTGCTTAACTCATGGTGGAGTGTATATGTTACTGTGAATTTGTGAAAGCTCAGTGAGTTTGTAAAATGCCTGAAAGTTCAGTGAGTTTGTAAAATCCCTGAACGTTCAGTGCGTTTGTAAAATCCCTTCACATTCTAGCTTTGCGTGTTGCCTGGCTTCACATTCTAGCTTTGCGTATTCCCTGGCTTCACATTCTAGCTTTGCGTATTGCCTGGCTTCACATTCTAGCTTTGCGTATTGCCTGGCTTCACATTCTAGCTTTGCGTATTGCCTGGCTTCACATTCTAGCTTTGCGTATTGCCTGGCTTCACATTCTAGCTTTGCGTATTGCCTGGTTTCACATTCTAGCTTTGCGTATTGCCTGGCTTCACATAGTCCCCTTTTGGTAATTGTTATCGAACCCAATTTTGACTTGATTTATAACTCATGGTGTAATTCATATAACAAAATTAAAGTAAATATAATAAAGCATGGTGACCATAACAAAATCATCAGTCCGAACCAAGATTCGAAATGAATCTGTAACTTGTCATGATAAAACATATATACCAATCGTCAAATCAATACCTTTAAGCATGACCGAATCAAATGCATAACATTGTATTTTGAGTTATTTTTCTACCTTCAAGCATAATAACTCTGCATTAAATCCCAAGACCAGAAGAAGATTCTAACACGATCTATAACTTTCCAAGATAAAACAATTCATCCTATTCAAATCAATATCTTCAAGCATGATAGCAACATGTGAAAAACTAATTTGCTGGACTGACGGATGGAAAGACGGCAGACGGATGGAGTGCAAACCCAAAGTACTCTTTGGCTTTGGCGGTACTAAGAGTACATATATATGATTTTGAAATACAAAAAAAAATGTAAATGATATTATTGGAATTTGATGCGACTGTCTAACAAGTGAGAGGTTTAGCTAGCTATAAAACCAGCTTCAATCCACCATTTTCTACATAAGAAAATAACTTTACCAAGTCAGGAATATGACAGTTGTCATCCATTCGTTTGATGTGTTTGAACTTTTGATTTTGCAATTTGATTGGGGACTTACCTTTTGAATTTTCCTTGGAGTTCAGTATTTTTGTGATGTTATGTTTGATTATTGAGGGAAAATAAAAATGTAACATATATATCACCAGGTAAAAATAGGAAGGAACCTTTTATCAATTAATAGGTATATATCTTTTCTACAAGCATTCAAAATGTGGATGTTCTGTAACGAATCAATATGGAGGAAATATGCTTTCTATTATTTATAATAACTGGACATTATATTGGCACCGAATTAAACTCTTGCGAGAAACTTTTGCTCTTGATTAAGAGACATATCTCCATGAGTAATTTTTCTCAGTTTGTCAGTTGTTTGGTGAACATTGCTCATTTAGTATTAATATCAAAGGTTAATTTAACCTCAAACTTGTTAAGTTACTGCTGTGGACTTTTTTTTTATAAGGGTTTGTAAATAAAAGAAATCACCTTTTTTTTTACAAATTCCCTGAATTTAATCAGGAAATCTGTACAAAAGATGTTTAGTATTTCAGTGATTTTGTAAAATCCCTAATCAAGTTTACATATATACGGATACATGTGTGATTTTTCATATATACGGATGCATGTGTCATTTTACATATATGCGGATACATGTGTCATTTTACATATATACGGATACATGTGTGATTTTTGTAATTGTTTTTCGTTCAAAGGTTTGCTTCTAAAACGGTTTGATGTACTCTCTTTGAAATAATTCATTTGACGTGGTAATATATAGTTGTCATCAATGATGTTCACCTAAACCGTGTAAAAAACATGCAATATGCCTTTTAACCATTTATATAATTTTGAATACCCATTGATAATAACTAATATCTTATTATCTCTCCTGCTAGTTGTCATGTTTTGAAATGTAAAAAATATGATTTTTGGGGTTCTGCGGTTTATGTCATTTATAATCCGACTTAGTCACAGTTAATATATATCAGGATATACTTTATTAGAGTACTATACTCTTAATGATCACACCATGACCGTTTTGATGTGTTATTTATAATCCAGCTTAGTCACAATTAATTGTTAACAGAAAAATGGTGAATCACTAACATTTTAAACTCCGAGGAAAATTCAAAACGGAAATTCCCTAATCAAATATCAAAATCAAATGATAAAACACATCAAATGAATGGACAACCACTGTCATATTCCTTGCTTAGTACAGGCATTTTCAAATGTAGTAATGGATTGAACCTGAATTTATAGCGCTAAACCTTTCACTTGTATGACAGTCGTTTCAAATTCCGTTATATTTACAACAATGCGTGAACAAAACAGACGGAATAGGCCTTGAATTTTTACTAGATAACATTTGTGTTCGCTTTGGTTATTCCGTATATCGTCAGGTTATCGGAATTACAATGGGGACTAACTGTGCACCACTTATTGCGGACCTGTTTTTGTATTGCTATGAGTTACAATTTATGACAAAAATCAGCAAAGACCAATCGAAACAACTTCTGATACACAAATTTAATAATACTTTTAGATATTTGGATGATATTTTGGCTTCAGTAATGACGACTTCAGTATGTATACTAAAGAAGTGTATCCTGTTTAACTTACTTTAAATAAAGCTAATACTAACAATGAACACTGCCCTTTCCTCGATCCTGATATTTATATCATTTAATTTAACGGAAAGCTTAATACTAAAATTTATGATACAAAAGATGATTTCTCATTTCCTATCGTTAATTATCTATTTTTAGATGGTGACGTTCCTTTGTCACCATCTTACAGTGTTTATATATCTCAATTTTTACGATTCGCTCATGTATTGTAACAATGTTTTAGATTTTAACAATAGAAATGTATGTATTACTGAAAAATCATTACACCAGGGTTTTCGATATCACAAACTAGTCAAAACATTTTCTAAATTTTATCATCAGTATAAGGACATCATTCGTAAATATAGCTCAACATGCAGACTTCTTATACATTCAGGTATTTCACTTCCAATATTTTATGGAAATATTCTGTATAAAGCACACAAATGTCAGTTTTCACCTCAGAAGCTAACAAAACCTTTAAATAGACTTATTAAGAAGGGATATAGATACAATACTGTTGTCAGGTCATTAAAGATTGAATATTTTGGCGTAAGAATTGATTCACCTATAGGGTCTTTGCATTGGAACTAAACACCTTTATTTAAAAACCAGTTGTTGACATAACACGGGTTATGTTCTTCTCATATATATTATGATGGTATGATACTAAACCCATTTATTACACCAGGGTTTTTGATATCACAAACTAGTCAAAACATTTACTAAATTTTATCATCGGTATAAAGACATCATTTGTAAATATAGCTCAACATGCAGACTTCTTATACATGTTATACGTTCAGGTATTTCACATCCAATATTTTATGGAAATATTCTTTATCAAGCACAAAAATGTCATTATTCACCTCAGAAGCTAACAAAACCTTTAAATTGACTTATTAAGAAGGGATATAGATACGGTACTGTTGTCAGGTAAGGTCTTTAGTTACATCTTCTGACATCAGACTCGGACTTCTCTTGAACTGAATTTTAATGTGCGTATTGTTCTGCGATTACTTTTCTACATTGGCTAGAGGTATAGGGAGAGGGTTGAGATCTCATAAACATGTTTAACCCCGCCGCATGTTTGCGCCTGTCCCAAGTCATGAGCCTCTGGCCTTTGTTAGTCTTGTATTATTTTTAGTTTTAGTTTCGTATGTACAATTTGGAGTTTAGTATGGCGTTCATTATCAATGAACTAGTATATATATTTGTTTAGGGACCTGCCGAAGGACGCCTCCGGGTGCGGGAATTTCTTCCTGCATTGAAGACCGTTTGGTGGACTTCTGCTGTTGTCTGCTCTATGGTCGGGTTGTTGTCTCTTTGACACATTCCACATTTCCATTCTCAATTTTATAACACTAGTAGCCAGATTTAAGTCTGAAACGGTCATTTTGGTCTGATCAAGTCTTATTCGACTTAATTTAACGCTAGAGAAAAACGTTAAGATTTTAAGACGCTGTTCAGATATGTCTTGTTCAGTCTGTTTAATCATGTCAAGATACTCAAGATGGAAAGCCCTAGAGTTAAATCCAGTCTTTTAAGACTGTTTTTGTCAAATTCAGACCATTAATACAAAGTTACTTTCAAAACTTTCAGATCGGGTTAAGATCCGTTAAGTGTGACAGAATGGTATTAGGAGTTGCGCCCCTTCATGTGGATGATACATTCTTATTACATATGTGGTAGAGTAGAATTTAGCATATTTTTGTAAATGTAAATTTGTAAATATTGATTAGATATATTGGAATAAAATGATTTTCATACTATTGATATTATTAGTTACAAATTGAATGGTATTTAATGTATCCAGTCTGAATACTGTTAAATTGACCGTACCTGTTTGTCTATGTTACCTTGATTTCTATATTTAGAATCCTAATTAAGGCAATATTTCTTATGGATAGTGTTTTTGGTCACATGTTCTTTTTGGAGGGACCTTTCTTTTCTTTCTTTTCACTCTCATTTCAACTGTCATACTGAGCAGATATATTTCACAATTCTGGAGTTTGCAAATTGTCTTATATAAACTGTTATAGTTATTGCTGAATCTTTTGGGAATCCATATTACTACTTTACAGGTCAGTTGTATATACTTTTCTCACATTATTTTAATAGTCCTAGAGTTTTTAACAGAGTATGCAAGATTTGTTTAGATTGATTGGATTGAATGGTGAAATGATTCTGTAGTATGACTATGACCTTTATGAATGATAAATACAATTAATTAATCATATATATAACATGCTTTAATTCATTAAAGATTGATGTTATAGTTATTGCTGAATCTTTTGGGAATCCATATTACTACTTTACAGGTCAGTTGTATATACTTTTCTCACATTATTTTAATAGTCCTAGAGTTTTTAACAGAGTATGCAAGATTTGTTTAGATTGATTGGATTGAATGGTGAAATGATTCTGTAGTATGACTATGACCTTTATGAATGATAAATACAATTAATTAATCATATATATAACATGCTTTAATTCATTAAAGATTGATTAAAATATTAAATAATTCCTCAATAATAGAATAACAACCTGGCTATCGTTACTTCTTTAAGAGTTACTAAATATTATGTAAATGATTGTACATTAAATTGTAAGTTTTGACAGAATAGAAGTCGTTGCCCTTAACACTGTTTAAATCATAAAATGTTTGGAACAAGTGTCAAAATTGACAATGATGAACAATGTTTAATATAAACGATATACAATTGGTGACCTTAGATGAATGACTTTTTCACAGAACATATCACGAATATCTGTGATAATCAGAGACAATTTGCTGATGTAATACAAAACAGAAATAACGAAAAATTCTGTTCAATATTGTATGGTCATTGTTAACAAGTTTTATTCCTTTTGACAAACATTCGGCTTATGTACTCTTTACAAAAAAGTCAAATGTTACTAAAGTATGTTAAAGACTGAACAGCCTATTCATTTCTACCAGTGATTTTTCCTGAACATTTTGTGTGAAGGTATTTCATGATTTGAGGAACAAAATATGAAGAAAAAAACTAAAAAATGAAAAACGTTTCCAGTATTAAAAAAATTCTACCACTGATTTCTTCATAAAGATTTCAACAAGGACAGTGCCGTGTGTACTCTTCAAAATAAAGCACAAAAAAAAGTGTATCACACCGACCTTTCAAAAGAGTTATGAGTAATTGTCATATTTTTTTGTTGTTTGTTTTATAGAAAAAGAGTTGTCTTTCTTCAGAACATTGAATCTGACGTTATAGTACAAACTTTCTTTGCTGGCACACTATTTAAAAACAAATCACAAATTTAACGTTTGAAACCGACATTTAAATTGTTAAGAATAGCAACTATATTTACCTACTTTATTATTATCCGGTAATACAAGAGATTAAATGCATGTACCAGTATCAGATATGATGATGCTGTTGCCGCACAATATAAACCTTTCACGCCGCCTTTGTTAGGAAAGTCTGTTTTAGTCCTCTGATCCTCAGTAGCAAATTATTGAAAATTAAAAAAAAAGTATTTAATTCAAAAATCTATTTTAAACCAATGTTTAGTTGAAATCTACAAAGTCACATTTCCCCAACAGGATAACATTATAAATATAAATTGCTCATTTTGGAAACAAAGACAATGTTGTTGTCAGCATTAAAACTCGATAATTTGTTTTTCAATCTTTCCGGTCATAGTTGTAGCTAAATTAAAAGGAGAAATATTATGTTGGATATTATTCTTGGAGCAATTGTTTTTGTCATAAGTTAGATTTACAACAATTTAGTTTTAAACACCGACAATTTTTATTTTAATTCACATTCGCTGGGTATTAATTTTATTAATATGTTTTGTCTTACAGCTGATATTCTAATGCATGTAAAGTCAAACTTTGGTTGGCTTACTTGCTTTGTTTGTATAATTTTTTTATTCAAACTTTGTAATTAAGATTGACATATTCATCAATAGGTATGCTAACCTGTATATATGATATATAAATTCAATTGGATGTTATCAAAATATAATTATACAAACTATACAAACAAAGCAAGCAAGCTAATCAAATTGTTGATCTACATACATTAGGAAATTAGATGTACGCTTCAATGAGATCAGGCGAAATGTTTATCAGTTCTCCTAAACACAATTTGAAATGAAACAAATGGCAAACAACAACGACCCTTTGTCATAATTTTTTTTTAATATGAAATTTTGTCAAAAAAGCAGTATAAATAGATTTTAACTTCATTGTAAGATCGGATATAGTTTTACGAGAATCATCCGGACATCAGTAACATGAAGTTTTTTTATTGCTCGAACAACGTCATAGAGCTTTTATGTCACTACCTAGTTTCGTCAGTTGATGCCTATAAACAATAGGCTGTTTGAACTCAAAATTATTGTTGAATAATATAGCAACTCCTCTAGAATTGGAACTGACAGAAGAAAAAAAACTTTCATATCCCCACATAGATCTAATACTATTTTCTAAATCACTTGTAAAATGTGTATCCCGGATACAGTAAATATTACATGCTTTTAACTTCAGCATATTAAAGACATCTTTTCTTTTAACATTATCTCTGAGTCCCTGACAATTAACAGATATAATTTTTAAAGAACCCATATTTGTAATAACTTTATAGCAATGTACAACATACAATATGTTTCAAAAAACAGCACAACATTGCTGACAGTAACAGGACACATATATATCAAAAATGCTAATTAGCAGAAATTAAAGACAGTAAATTTGAAGAAATTGTAATGAAAAAAGATATGGCAACTCAAAAGTAACATTTTATACTTTTTATGTCAAAATTTATAGTATTGCAGAATTTATATTTTACAACTAGTTTTGCCAACCTAAGTGTTAAAAGAAAAAAAAAGATATAAATAATAACTATTTGATTTTAGAAATTTTTAAAGAAAATCAAAACATTACTTTAGTGTGCTTATATGGACTAAATATGGATAGTCCTGATTTTTTTGATAATATTATGGGCATTGTTGATGATTTTGAAAATGAAAGTTACATAATTTGTGGTGACTACAATCTTGTACAGAACCCTTATATAGATTATGTAAACTACAAACATACTAATAATCCTAAGGCTAAAGATAGTATTTTAGGAATCATGGAAGAAAGAAGTTTAATAGATCCATTTAGGGAGCTTTATCTCAATGTCCAAAGGTATACTTGGAGAAAAAGAATTCCATTTAAACAGGCTAGATTGGACTTCTGTCTTCTTACAGTTAATAAGTTAAATAGTCTCAAAAACTGTGAAGTACATCCAAGCTATCGTTCAGACTATTCTATGGTATTACCTGAACTGGAATTTAATCCTTTGATTAGAGGAAAAGGTTAATGGAAGTTCAACAACTCCTTACTTTATGATATAGAATATATAAATACAGTTAAACAAAAGATTAGGGAAATCAAAGCACAATATTGTGCACTAGTTTATGATTTTGACAATATTATTGAGATAGATAATGAAGATATTCAAATGAGAATTAATCACCAACTTTTTCTTGAAACTTTATTAATGGAAATCAGGGGGAAAAGTATTTGTTATTCTAGTTACAAAGAAAGGGAATCTGAAAAAAGGGAACAACTTTACGAAATGAATTATACAGTTAGAGGAGAATGTTGACGAACTTTCAATAACTAAACTTGAGATAAAAAAAATTGAACTTGAGCAATTACGTATCAAAAAATTAAAGGGTAAAATAGTCATATCACGTGTTCAATGGATAGAGGAAGGTGAAAAACCCAAAAAATATTTTTGTGGACTGGAGTCAAAACATTTTATGAGTAAAATTATACCAAAAATTGATAATGGGGAAAAACTTACTGATCCGAACAAAATTTTAAAAGAAGTTAAACTTTTCTATGAAAATTGATATAAGAAGAGAGATAACTCAAGTTCAGTAGCTGATCTGAAAAAAGATCTTAAAAATGTAAATGTTCAAATACTTCCTAATGATAAGAAAGAGAGTCAAAGAGGCTGGACAGGCATTAAAAAATATGAAAAATAATAAAACTCCTGGCTCTGATGGATTTTCTACTGAATTTTTTAATTTTTTCTGGAAAGATCTCCTTTTTTTGGTGGTTAAATCTTTAAATTATGGTTCAGAACATGGAGAATTGTCAGTAACACAAAAGCAAGGAATTATTACTTGCCTTTCAAACGGAAATAAACCACGTCATTTTTTCGAAAATTGGCGTCCTATTTCACTTTTAAACCCTGTCTATACAGTAATTGCAAACAGATGTAAGACTGTCCTTGACAAACTTATTAATCTAGATCAGACTGGTTTTATTTCGAAAGGGCTTTTGATTCTATTTCTTGGGTTTTCTTGCTAAATGTTTTAGAGGTCTTTAATTTTGAGGAATCAATTATCAACTGGATAAAAGCTTTTTATAATAATAGCAAGTCTGCAGTTATAGAAGGGGTAACCTTTCTGAATTTGTTATCATAGGTCGAGGCTGCTGACAAGGGGATCCGCTGTCACCTTATCTTTTCATCCTTTGTTCTGATATTCTTTCATTAAAAATAAGAGGAAATAAGGAAATTAGTGGTATTGAAGTTACTCAAGTTGAGCATAAGTTGTCACAGTTTGCTGATGACACTTCATTGATTAGATGGTAGTGAAAAATCGTTATATGAATCCTTATCTGAATTGGACTGGTTTGCAAAAATATCTGGTTTAAATATAAATTTTGAGAAAACACAAGTAATTTGGTTTGGAAGTAAAAAGTATAGCAAGGAATTTTGATCTCCTGACGTTAACCTTTCGTTAACCTTTCATGGAGGAGACAACTTTCAAACTACTTGGTATAAATTTTAATGTGGACTTAGACAATATTGTCAACATCAACTATATTGAACAAATTATACAGATTAAGAACATAATAAAACAATGGTCAAACAGAAACCTTACAGAAATAGGTAGAATAATTGTGATAAAAACTCTTGTTTTACCTATTTTAAACCACCTTATTATTTCCTTGCCTAATCCTTCAAACAGTGTATTCCAAAAAAATAATGACATTTTTTATTCGTTTGTATGGAATTATCCTATGCATAGAGTGAAGAAGGACGTATTGATTAAAGAATATTTGGAGGGAGGATTTAAAATGATAGATCTTTAAAGTTTTACCATGGCACTAAAATCATCATGGATAAAAAGGATTTTTCAGAGAGATAATAAGTGGCAAAGTATTTTGATGTCAGATATTGACAACAATAAACTTTTTAGTTGTGGTGTTCAGTATATCAAATAAGCTAGTTTATATATCAAAAACAGTTTTTGAAATGATGTATTCAGAGGTTGGGAAATGCTTACTGATAAAGAAAGAAATATGGACTATGAATATTTTTTATCAAGTCCTATTTGGTTTAACAATAGGATCAGAATTGGTAATAAACCTGTTTTTTTTATCAACATTGGTTTAATCATGGTTTACAATATGTTAATGATGTAATAGATGAAAATGGATGTTTTATTTCATTAGAATTGTTACAGCCATGTTATGATGTCAATGTAAATTTTTGAATTACATGAGTGTTATTTCTGCTATTAAAAAAGGAGCAAATAACTACAAAAAGTGTTCATATAAGTTATGTTGTCCATTTAACAAAGTGACTCCAACAGGACAACTGAAGTGGAGTGAAATATAAGGTGAATATCTCATTTGGAAACATACATTCAAACTACCTTTTACAGTCACTGTAATACCAAACTACAGTGGCTTCAGTACAGAATCAACCATAGAATTCTTGCCACAATTAAATTTTATGTAAAATCAAACTTATCGATAACCCTCTATGTACTTTTTGTAAATTAGAAGATGAAACCATTGAACATATTCTGTGGAATTGTGGGATTATCCAAAAATTTTTACAAGATGTAGATTATTGGTTCTTATCAAGTGGGGTAAGCCTGCCATTGAATAAGGTGAATTTTATTTTTGGAGATATATCGAAAGTTCGAAAAGGTGACCCATATAATTTGATTTTTATATACATGAAACAATATATATACAACAGTAGATGTTTTTCAAAAGATCTTTCAGTCAGTGCCATTAATGAAAAGTTAAAATATATGTACAATTTAGAAAAAATAATGGCAGTCAAAAATAAGAGACAAAAACACTTTGATACCATGTGGAATGCATTTAGGGTATTATTTTTATAATTCAATTTGTCATATATTTTTACAATCAATATTTATTGCCAAAACTAACATAAAACGTAATTGTATCTAATAGCACAATTTATTTTGTACTGAAATTTTTTTTTTAATAAAATTCTTTACAATTTTCAAGTGCCACACAGTGGTACATAATCATTTAACTCTAATCATATTTTCTTCTGTATTTTCTTGCTTCTTTTTTTCCATATAAATAGCAAAAATGAATTTACAACAGTGTTTATTGTCATAAATAAATATATATTCAAATCTATCGCTAATATTACTGTATGTATGTTTGATGTGTTGTAATTGTTGTAAATCTTGAAAATAATAAAAATTAAAAACAAAAAAACAAAAAAAAACAAAAAACAATAGGCTGTTTGGTCTTTAATGTCATATTGTGCTCTTCATTTAACATTTGTAGGACGCTGTATCAAATCATGAAAAATGTCAAACTTACCTTCTACTAGTAAATACCAGAGTATATACGATTCCTATGAAACAACTACTATCATGGTTGTGATTCAAAAGTTGATCTAAGTATTTACTGTTTAAAACAAACGGGTATCAAAAACATAATATATATACAAACCTCTGATTTGTTATGGAATGTTCGAAAGTTGCACCTAGTATAGCAATTGCATAAATCACCATTGTTAGGGCCCGGATGTCGCCATCCATTATGCGTGTTATGATTGTTGGGTAAACAAGTCTAATTTTGACGGTCGTAACTAATTCCACCTAGGTTTAGTGTTGTGTTTCAGTGTGTCGTAGTTATCCTCTAATATTTGATGGGTTTCCTTCAGTTTTAGTTTGTAACCCGGATTTGTTTTTTTTCTCAATCGATTTATAAATTTCAATCAGCGGTAAACTACTGTTTCCTTTAGTTGTGTATTGTGTATCGATTCTACATAAATGTGTCACACATCTAAACAGACTCAAAATTATTGAATTATTTATCTAGTAACTCAAGTATCAAGTACTGTAAATAAACAATCAGTGTGTGTATACTGTCGTAGTTATTGCCAAGACATTGTTGCGGTGCAATCACTTCGCTCTCCTATTCAAAATTCAATACAAATCATAAACAATACGGTATTTGTGTATGAAGGTGTTATCTAAAACTGATAAAATTATGAGATGACAAGTATGCTTCAATTACAAAAACTATCAATATATTCTGATGTAATAGTACAAATGAAAAAAATGCATTTATCATCTGTCCAAATGACTTACATCAGCAATATTTATTTTTTATATCCCTTGACCTAATTCAGTCATATAGCTTTTTATCGGACTTCGTCCAGCAAAAAACCTCACAACTACTTAATCAGCATATGTCGAAGATGAATGCCTTTAAACCACAATTTAAAAATCCGATTTTTCATAATATATCAAAGTTCTAATATTTCTGTAGGCAATGTCTTACGTACTTTGCAATACGAGTAGTATAAAAGACAATTATAACCGAGTATTACTTCACATCTTCCACAGGTCAATTATACACCATGTCAGTTTTAACTCTACTTCTAGTTTCGATTGTCGAAACGTTTCAGCATCTGGCAAAGGGGTCCATATTTAGGAGGACTTGTTGATGGTGGAGTTCTCACTAGTGTTCCACTCCTTGGCGGCGGCGGAATAATTGGTGGATCTGGTGGAATTGTCAGTGGTGGTGGACTTCTGCTCAACAATGGTGGATTATGAGGGCTAGGATGATTGATCGGCGGATTAAACACAGGTATATTATAAATGACCATTTTCATCTGTATATTATACGAAAAACATTAACATTTTGGTGTGACGTCATTATATTGTTTTACCTGTTTTTTTTAGAAATTAGACTACTATTTACATGTAAGAAACCATTTTGTTACCTTTAACCGTCCAATATTTATAGAATAGCCCTCCTCAATCTTACAAAGGGCAGCTAAAGGTGGCATAATTGTTATAGAGAATTAAAGAATAATCAATTCAAAGTCCTTTCCGTTACATTAATTCTGTAACTCATCAAACGTTTTTTTCTTGAGATAACAAAATCACCTTCTTATTGATATAAACACTACCAATAGTAATGTCACACCCATTTTTCTCAGGCTTTGGGTTGACTCCTTACGTACTAATTTGGTTGATAATGCTCCTTGTAAATCTTCTGTTTTGTTGCTTTCATGTACTTCAATTTTCAAATTACTTATCTTCGTCCGTCTTTGAATATCAACATAAACCCCTGCTGACGTTTTTTGTCTCTCTTTACATCTTTTTTGTCAGCTAAAACTGAAATGGGAAAGAGAATATATAGTTCATGTTGCAATGGATCATATTGTATAATTATAATCAATTAATGTACATGTCAAGTTAAAGTTTACCAAGGTCGATTTGCAAGCCATATATTGTACCGTGGACAAAACAGCTAATACATAATTTTATTATCAATTTATCTACAAAGTACAAATCTCGAGAATTTAGCTTTTGACACACTTAAAGAACTATACTACTTTGTTATAATCGATGTGTATGTGCAAAGTTAAACCTGGTACATACTCTTTCATAAATAAAACATGCTATTATTCTTCATCAACCAATACGACGATGTAGTATACTTGACAAACAACAACTCTTGACATTTATGTATTATGATATGTTTCCAGGACTTGTCGGTGGAGGTCAACCATGGTGCACATGTAGTTTGAAATGTGCCCTAGGACAGATTAAACTCAACAAGAAATGTAACTTGGCACCTCTTCTTCCTGGTGGTTTGAATACTTGCTGTTCCTTATTGCCATGGTAGATAACCAACCAAAATTACGATGCTTCCATTGGAGGAGCTGGTGGTGGAGGTATACTTGGTGGTGGGGGGTATCATCGGTGGTGTAAGTGGTCTTGTTGAAGGCAGTAGTGGACTTATTGGTCCAATCTGAGGTATTGGAGGACATATTTGGGGTGTTGTAACAGGACCAATTAGTGTAGTTAGCGAAGGTAGCAATGTTGTCGGTGGATACGGATCAACTGGTAAAGGATACTATTAGGTATTCAAAAGGTTAGTTTAAATATCTCTAGCTTATGCTGTATAACTTCCATCATTCAATGTAGGGGTATTACCGTTGTATGAACACCGTTAGCTTCAATTAGAAATAAACTTGGCAAAGTATTGGTTTCTTTTTCTTGCAGAAAAATGCAGTCTTAAGCTGTCTGATACCTATCAGTACATAGTTGATCTAGTTGTCAGATCCTATCACTTGAAAAATAAGAACTGTGTGACACATAATACACTTCGGATTAAGGAATCGACCTACTTGAATGCATATTGCTTCCTGAAAATATATGACGTAATATGTAGTTTCATGCTTTCTTGGTATTCACTGGTTTGTCTAAACAAATAGTGGTTTTTGAGAAAACAAGTTACACACACACCCATACACAACTTCATTTATACAACAGTGTATAGATAAACCACACTTTGTTTGGCAACCAAGGATTAAAACGTATAACACATAACATAGAATTATGAAAAGAACGACATCTCTTTGGTTATAAATATATGTGAACCTTTCTGTTTTTGCCAATATAACTTTTTTTATTAGTAATAAAGGTTATACGCAAAAATTATGAAACAATTTGATTCGTGTAATTTCTTATTGTAGGTAGTCAAAAAAGACCGGATAGGAAATGCTTGAAAACTGTAATCTTATCGAATAAATACTTTTCCAGATACATTTGTATGTTTTTTTTTGTCTAAGGTATTTTTAATAATATATGCCTCAACATTTTTTCACGGCATTGATAAAAAGAAGACACCACGACGAAAAGACGACACTATCTTATAAAACAAACATTAAAGTAATTTAAACTCTGTTTAACTAAAATGCTACCACAAACCTCGATATGAATTTTGTGTTGCTGACATAAAATATAGATTGCACTGCTAGATCTAATCTTTTGGCACTGAACATCAAACTAACTGTGACAAACTGATAGCTTAAGTACTTTTTAATAATGAAGTAATAAAAAATATACAAAATTACAAACTAATTTAACAAAAACCGATCATTACAAAAAGTAAGATAAACCGGGAAACTAACATGCCAGTTACTAATATAGTTATAGCATTCTGGAAAACAAACTAACAATACAAATATTGTTAATATAATAAATGATCAGGTCTTATATGACAGGTCTTAAACAAAGTAATCGGTCATACGCAGACCTGTTTCCATATCTGGTCAGTAGCAGACCTGTCCACATGTCAAAACCCAAACAGACCTGTCAACAGGTATGTAGTAGTCCTGAAAAAAAACCGTAGGTCTACTATCGACAAAGTTAAATTACGTGTCTGCTCGAATTTTCTCAAGTTAACATAGAAAAAAGTAAAATCACCAAAATACTGAACTGCGACAAAAAAGATATAGCAAGATGTGGTATGAGTGCAAATGAAACAATCTCCGTCCAGTAACAATTCATAAAAATCCAAATTATTTAATGTTTTTGATTTATCCTGAAATTTTAAATTCTGCTTTAACTTTTGCTTATACAATCTTTGAAAGATATATATCGTACAGAGATTGTCGTTTTCTCTTAATTTTTTTATCAATTAAAATGTGTTATCCTCTCCATGTCGGGACGTTTTATGTATGGCTACAAAGTGTAAGTTTTTCATTGTGAAAGGTTGCTTGCATCCAATTCATTTGAACTGTGGTGAATATTGTAAATTGGAAATACAAACAAATCGTCTTATTTCAAAATCATTTATAAATCATGTCATTAAAAGAGGGACGAAAGATACCAAAAGGACAGTCCAACTCATAAATCTAAAACAAACTGCCAACGCCATGGCTAAAAATGAAAAAAAGACAAACAATCAACAGCACACACGACACAACATAGAAAACTAAAGAATAAACAAAACGAACCCCACCAAAAAACTAGGGGTGATCTCAGGTGCTCCAGAAGGGTTAGCAGATCCTGCTCCACATGTCAAAACCCAAACAGACCTGTCAACAGGTATGTAGTAGTCCTGAAAAAAACCGTAGGTCTACTATCGACAAAGTTAAATTACGTGTCTGCTCGAATTTTCTCAAGTTAACATAGAAAAAAGTAAAATCACCAAAATACTGAACTGCGACAAAAAAGATATAGCAAGATGTGGTATGAGTGCAAATGAAACAATCTCCGTCCAGTAACATTTCATAAAAATCCAAATGATTTAATGTTTTTGATTTATCCTGAAATTTTAAATTCTGCTTTAACTTTTGCTTATACAATCTTTGAAAGATATATATCGTACAGAGATTGTCGTTTTCTCTTAATTTTTTTATCAATTAAAATGTGTTATCCTCTCCATGTCGGGACGTTTTATGTATGGCTACAAAGTGTAAGTTTTTCATTGTGAAAGGTTGCTTGCATCCAATTCATTTGAACTGTGGTGAATATTGTAAATTGGAAATACAAACAAATCGTCTTATTTCAAAATCATTTATAAATCATGTCATTAAAAGAGGGACGAAAGATACCAAAAGGACAGTCCAACTCATAAATCTAAAACAAACTGACAACGCCATGGCTAAAAATGAAAAAAAGACAAACAATCAACAGCACACACGACACAACATAGAAAACTAAAGAATAAACAAAACGAACCCCACCAAAAAACTAGGGGTGATCTCAGGTGCTCAGGGTTAGCAGATCCTGCTACACATGCGGCACCCGTCGTGTTGCTTATGTGATAACAAATCCGGTAAATGGTCTAATTCGGTAGGTCAAATTCATGAAAGGGAAGGGGATTGTAGTTACGACGTAAGGAATATATCCGATATCATTTGTGAAACGGTTATTCTATAACGGTCAACCAACTCGTGATGGCGTCCGTAAAATTTACGAAGGGATGATTTCAACTTCACCATTCGGAACTCTTGGTTAAATAGATTCCTTGTGAGCAGCAACCCTTTATCAAGAGAATCATGATAGTAAATGCAAGCACGGGAATATCGTATCAATTAGGAGATATATACCCCGTATGCAGGTGCTGCTGGAATGTTGCTACTTAGAAATGAAAAGTTCACAATCGGAAAGCTGAAACCATCTCTTTTGTCGTAAAGTTTAGTTTTCAACCGACCCTCATTGTCAATGTATAGATGTAAGTCAAGATATGAGGCCGACTTAACTGTATCTGTAGTATCCTTTATCTCTAGCTCGATTGGATAGATGCGTTCCACATAGTCACCTAATTTTGAATTATTTAGTGAAAGAACATCATCTATATAGCGAAAAGTAAAGTTAAAGGATATTGCTAACTTCTTATCTTTCTTCCTAAGAAGTTCCTGCATGAAGTCAGCCTCATAATAATAAAGAAACAAGTCGGCAAGTAGAGGGGCACAGTTTGTTCCCATTGGAATGCCAACAGGCTGTTGAAAAACACGTCCCCCGAACGTATCAAATATGTTGTCAATCAAGAAGTCAAGCATCTTGATAATATCAGTTTCAGAGAATTTTTTGTTTGAATCAGAGTGATCCTTTACAAAGTAGGACTTATCCCTCCCCAAGACAAGATACTTGTATTTACGCTGACCATTCTTTTTTTTTTCGAAGCAAAGCAATACCAACTCTTTCAATTTGTCTTTTAGTTTGGAATGGGGAATACTAGTGTACAGAGTAGAAAAGTCAAATGTTTTAATACTGTTACAAGATGAAAGAGAGTTATATTGTATTTTCTCTAAAAGATCTTTGGAATGTTTAGGTATCCACATCTGATTCACGCCCCCTCTAGAATAGGCAGTTTCACAATAACTCTGAAGCCCGTCTTTGATTGCTGATAAAATAGATGTTAATAACTTAGAAAGAGGTTTCGTGGAGCACTTGGACGACCCAGCAATATACCGTTGTTTGTAAGGACACTTATGTAGTTTATGTATCCAATACAGTGATGGCAGATCCAGTTCTTCATCTTTGGTTGAAATTCCAAAGGAACACAGAACAGACCTATGATTATCCAGGATTTCCTCTTTGGTAAGTGTCGTGAGGGTATTTGTTGAGTTTCCAAGTGAATTGTCAATATCTAATTCGTTTATCAAGCAGTTAATGTAATGAGTTTTACATACAAAAACGATGTTGTTAGGGGCTTTATCTGCGGGGACAACAACATATTTGTCATGGAGGTAGGATATGTGTTTTGCAACATTTGGGTCTTTAAAGATTGACGTAGCATGGGCACTGATAAACCCATTCAGTGTCTTAATTCTGATTTGTTTCAACGATTTCACTGCCTTAATCCATTCGGAAAGAGTGTCTACGTCTTCTGCGCTTAGCCCATTGCCTGGCATAATCCTCAACTGAATCCATCAACATTTTAAAGTTGTATTTCCAATTGATGGATTTAGGGCTCACGATATTTCGGACCTTTCGATAACACATTTCGTAGAGAAGGAAAGATTAAGGAAATATCTTTTCTCTTTTTCATCTTTGCCAATGCGGACTGGCTTGAAAAGTGTGTGTCTTGCAATACCCGAAATTATAGCTGTTATTTTGTATTGGTTGAATGAGGGTTTGTAACAGTGGATTCCAAACATAAATTGAACAGAGAATAAAAAAGGCATTGACTGCAGATCTCATTAAATAGTCATGCATGAAAGCCAGGGTAAATAAAACAGAAACAAGATCAATAAAAAAAGAAACTAAACGATATAGTTGAAGATACCCAGGTAAAATATGCTTGGGAAGGTTGGAACTTCCGTTCAATATATGTGTCTCATACTGCAGGTATCCGTATGATAAATTATGTCTCTAAAACTGCACAAATCAGGGCCCATGTCAATAAGTATCCTAGGATATGTACTAAGATATGTCTTTGGATTTAAAACAAAGCTATCTTATGACTGCCCTAACTACGATGGACCTAGGACCATCCTAAATAAAAGCAACAGTAGTATACCGCTGTTCAAAACACAAAAATCTATGGACAAAAAACAAAATCGGGGTAACAAACTAAAACTGAGGGAAACGCATTAACTATTAGAGGAGAACGACGACACAACATTAAAATTTAACACATTTATCTACCTGAAAAAAATATGTAGAGATTTCAAAGACATATATTTTATTGTTATTATGTATATACGTAAGAGAAGGAGGATGACTCTTTTATGAAAAACAATTAACACAAAATAAAAGTTTTAACGGAATACTAATAGCTATATCATGTATATCGGGAGCTTCTGACCTCCATTAGTCTTGTATTATTTTTAATTCAAGTTTCTTGTGTACAATTTGGAGTTTAGTACAGCGTTCATTATCACTGAAACAGTATATATTTGTTTAGGGGCCAGCTGAATGACGCCTCCTGTGCGGGAATTTCTCGCTACATTGGAGACCTGTCGGCGACCTTCTGCTGTGGTCTTTTTTATGGTCGGGTTGTTGTCTCTTTGACACATTCCCCATTTCCATTCACTAATCAAATACTTATGTTAATATATATTATAATAAATATGAGTGAATTTCGTACAATAACAAAAATGTAAATAGCCACAAATCTTTGTTAGTTCGTGCTGCATTATTTTCATGAACTTTTGTTTTGAGGTCCACTCGATTCCATTTCATGTATTGAATCAAGATTATTTCAAAAATAAGTCTAATTTGTTTTCACATTCTGAAAAAAATTATTATTGCACCGTATATTCAAGTGCGAAAATCTTTGTTGATGCTAGTATTTTTAAGCTTAAAAAAGGGCGACGCGAATTACATTATTATTTTAGATTAGAGTAATATTATGACATCGTCTAATATTCTTAATGGGGAGTTACTATGATGCTAATTTCATATCAATTTATATATACAAAATCAATTTTTGACAACTGACTCCGTATATTCTTTTTAGAGGCTTATTGTTTAAAAAACTCATACTGAATGCCCCATTTTTTGTTTTTATTTCGTTTTAGAACATCGTTACTTTCAGGACTGTCCTTAGACACCTATTTATATCCTTTTTTAGGCCCAAATGTACAACATATCTTATCTTAAAACACCTTTGTTAACTTGACTGAGGACTAAGATTGTCCAAAGTCCAAATAGAGACACGTCCTAGTCCTAGGACAGCTTCGTTTACATGGCCCCAAGGATAAATAATTTTTACCATTTAAATAGGGACTTTCCGTTTAAATTTTTCTCGGAGTTTAGTATTTTTGTTATTTTACATTTAAACAATAATTGTTTTGTGTTACTTTTTTTTTATATATTTCAAATTGTCATCAAGGTACCAAGAGTATAATTTAATATGCCAGACGCGCGTTTCGTCTACATCATTTGTGTACAAAAGACTGTTCTGTGACGCTCAAACAAGCCATACAAGTACAAGGTTGAAGAGTATTGATGACCCAAAATTCCCAAAAAAGTTGTGCCAAATAAGGCTAAGGTAATGTTTAATATTAAAAAACTTATGCTGTCATCCTGATCATCAAATCCTCAACATTCACTTAAAGATTAATGTATAAAGACAATGTTTAATGAATTTGGTTAACACTGACTAACCGCAGATATGAAATTATAATTCTTTTTTTTTAAACTCTTAAGAACAGTGTACGTCGATATCACGAATATCTAGCATGCACATGGACACTTTAGTCATGTAATTCCAAACAGAAAAAAACAGATGGAGTCTGGAGCTAGCATGTCAATAACAGTTAGCAGTCCTTTGTTAATTTATGTTTTATTATTATTTTGTTTAGTTTCTTTTCTTACCTATTCTGACATTGTACTTGGAAAAAGTATGCACTGATTGTTACTTTGCGTGTTGCTGTATGTTTGCCTTTTTTACATTGACTAAAGGTACAAATTGATAGGGGCAGGGTTTAGATCGCAGAAAATGTGTATAACCCCGACGCATGTTTGTGCATGTTCCACGGCAGGATCTGCTGGCCTTTGTTAGTCTTCTATGATTTTTAATTTTAGTTTATTTTATATATTTAAAAGTTTAGTATGACGTCCATTATCACTGAATTAGTAAACATTTTCTGTTCAGGGGCCAGCTTAAACACACTTCTAGATGCCAGATTGTTTCGCTGTCTTGAAGACTCGTTTGTGGTCTTCAGCTCTTTTGTTTGGTTGTTGTCCCTTTGACACATTCCTCATTTCCATTCCCAATTGCATAACCTAGTAATATTACTTGTATTTATATTTACCTGTACAATTCAAATCTTTTCAAGAAATAAAGATCTTGATTTATACACTTTAAAAAACTGATATAGCAAATTAATTTTAAAACCAAAAGTATGCAATATCCTTACCACTTTAAACTTATTTAAAAGTAGTAATTTATAATGTTTTGATTGTAAATAACATAACAATATCATTCATATGCATAAACTGAATTATGCCAAAGGAAAAGAGTTGTTCCTCATCATTAAAATGTTTACCACTATTGATAGATAAGTCGGTCAAAAGAAGCATGAACGTGTCAATTGACCAGTATCTGCCAATATTGACAACCTGCGGAGTATTGCCCAGACCGGTAAATACCGGTGAACACCACTGGTACATACCGGGGTTGGTATATACCAGCCAAACCTTGTTTTCTGATTGAGCTGCAATAATAAATCTTCCAGAATTAAAAATTAAAGAAATAGCAGATACGGCTTTTTCTGACTCGTTTTTATAATTGTTCCTTGACACTGACACGTGCAGTCATATTTAATCATAATCTTAGTCAAACGTGACGATTTTTGAAATAACCAATATCAACCACCTAAGTAGCAGTATACTACATCATTGGCCGATGGGATTTATAGTTCCTACTTCATTCGGTATTCAGACTTTGTAAAATTGTACCAGAAAAATTGATGAACAAATAGTATGTAAAAAACGTCTTGTCCTTTAAAAAAAGTCACAAGGTGATACCACGACTTTATTAATAAATATACTGCATTAACTACACAAATAATATACGATTGTCTTAAATCCTAAAGTATTGGTACTGACATTAATAACCATCTTGATAACGTATTATAGTATTCGTTTGTACATGTACGTCTTTGAAAATTGTTACTTTTACAGTTTAATCCATTAATGACAATATCCAATTTACGTGGATCGGTATTGTACATTCTAGCTTTGCCTCATTGTGTTATGATAACTGATTGTGTTATTGTTTATAGGTTTTGTTTACATGCTGTTGTCTAAACATGCTATATGCCTGTTTGTTTTTATTGTTGACATATTTGCTTGATTTATAGTAAATAGGATTACAACACAATGATGACTACTTTCCCTTTGGTTTTGACACGGCTTACATACTACATGTATTATGACCATGTGTTTTAGCACACATCGTTGTCAGTGTAATGGAATGTTGTACAAGTGATAAGTTTCGTTAGCTATACAATCAGGTTCAATCCAACATTTGGACTAGTAAAAATGCCTGTACAAAGTCAGGAATATGACAATTGGTATTCATTCGTTAATTGAAATGAGGTTTTTATTTTGCCAGTTGTTTAGTTTGAGTTGATCAGAGTATATATTACTATAAAGTGTTTTAAAGAATGATATTCGTTTTGTCGTCATGTTCTTTTGACAACAATGTTTCTGTAAAAAATAGTTGAACATAATCAATACACAGTAAACAGCCCAATAAGTCTGTAAACAAACAAAACATGGAATTTGGCCAGACATTCTTTTTAATTTTTCAAATGTATATTTCTACATCATATTATATCAGTTCTTCTTCGTGTTATCTACAACGAAACAATACACATTATAACAATGATTTAAAGATTTTCTGTATACTATTTTTCGTATTCATTATGTATATCAAAACCTAACATTGGCACGAACAGAAAGATATACTTCTATTTGTGACACAAGACATGTTGTTGTTTTTATCACTCTAATTGATTTAAATTTGGATCCTTAGTTGTCGGTACCAAAGTCTGGTTTATCTATATATTTTTGTATGCTTGTCGGTGTGCGTGTGTTTCTGTAGCCTTTTTATTTTCATAAATTAATATATGTTAAGAAAAACACATAAGAAGCATCGACCTTCAAATGACCTCATATGTACTCAGGATGTAGTATAACTGGTTATGTATCAAAAGTTCTTCTTATCGAACATGCGACGATATATTATTTCTGTTTCTGATTTTGAATAAGTAAGATTTGACAACTCGATCATCATAATACTGTATGACATCTTAAAACTTCAAGTCACCTGAAAAATATTTTCTTATGCAAGACCAAAACAATACTTTGTCTAAATTATTTGGTATTGAAGCGGTCGATGTGCATACACCGTTAATACAGACAAACTAAATGATAAGCAGAAACTAACCTTTAAAAATATCTAATAGTATCCTTTACCAGTTGATCCATATCCACCGACAACTTTGCTGCCTCCGCTAACTACACTGACTGGACCTGCAACAACACCACCAATTGGACCTCCAATACCACCGATTTGACCTAAAAGTCCACTACCACCTCCAATAAGACCACTAACACCACCGATGATACCTCCGCCACCAATTATTCCTCCACCACCAATAATACCAGCTCTTCCAAGGGAAGCACCGGTTACCCACCATGGCAATACAGAACAGCAAGTATTCAAACTACCTGGCAGGAGAGGTGCCAAGTTACAGTTCTTGTTGAGTTTGATCTGTCCTGGGGCACATTTCAAACTGCATGTGCACCATGGTTGACCTCCACCGACAAGTCCTATTAAAACATACAAAATATATAAATTACATGATATCATATTGTCATGTATATAACATGGTCCACCATAGTTGATGAAATTCATTAGATTTAAACAAAAAATATGTGGTATGATTGCCACTGCGATAACCTATTATGTACCAAATAGCACATGCATGGCACTGCATGAAATGATACGTTTACAAAGTTTATTCATAAATTAAATTTCTAGTTTTGAATTTAAGGTCTGATTTATGAAGAATTATTTTAGTAGTTTATGAAAGTTTAATAATTTTTTTAAATTTCTTATTTTCTTTAGTTTAATTCCGATTTATGGGTTATTAAACTTGTTATTTATTTGAAAAATAATAGCAGTTTAAATTTGTTATTTAAAAGGTTTAAATCTAGTTTATCACCGTTAAATTTTTCGTTTAAACATACGTTTATTTTTTATCAAAACTACTAATATCAGACGATTTAACTGAAATTTAATTTAGATTAAATAACAAGTTTATACTGATCAATTTTTGTTCGGTAAATTTGAAATTTAATGCCAGTTTTGGTATACGTTTATTTTTTATCGAAACTACTAATATCAAACGATTTAACTGAAATTTAATTTAGATTAAATAACAAGTTTATACGGATCAATTTTTGTTCGGTAAATTTGAAATTTAATGCCAGTTTTGGTAACGTGTTTTACATTGTTTTATCGGGGCCATTTATAGCTGACTATGCGGTATGGGCTTTGCTCATTGTTGAAGGCCGAACGGTGACCTATAGTTGTTAATGTCTGTATCATTTTGGTCTTTTATGGATAGTTGTCTCATTGGCAATCATACCACATCTTATTTTTTATATTATGTTTCTTGTTTAATTTCAATGATGAAGTAATTCTTCTTCTTAAGGGTCAACAAGGCTTCACTACTGTCATATGAATACATGTTGTACCAAATAAAATGGAGCGAAAACGTTATTAAGAAAACAAGACGACTTTACGATCGGGCTTATTATAATTGTTCAAAAGGAAGAAGAAGAAAAAAGAAACTTTCGTTGAAAAAATATTTACAACTTACGTAAATCAATATTTAAATCTTGAAAATCCCCCAAACCTTTAGAGATTTTCAAGTAAGTAAAGGTCTTCGTCAGATTTCCATGGACGTTCTGGTTATCTTTTATCCCAGTAACAGAAAATACAAAACACAACAAATAACAAGAGCTTGGATAATGGCTAAATTTCATGGATTGATTTTTATCGTCTTTTATAAGGAATAATTCAGTTATGAATAGTTTAAACAACATGTATTTATCGAAGTACATATGTACATATCAACAACACAAATAGAATATATTTTTAGAAACAAGCAGTTTTGATTATCCCCCTCATTATAAACTAAATATATTTTGACATTTTGACATTTTTCTTTCATTTGATATTTATAATAATCATATATATACGAAATTTACTTCTATGCAGTGCACTTTGTCAGATATTTTTTAAATATCGTATTTATAGTATTACTTTTTTGATAATATTTATGATGGGATGTAACTCTTTCTGTCAACAATCATATCTGTTTCAGAGGAAAATATTTATTTTAAAAATAAGTTATCTCCCATTACATTGGAAAAGCGTAAAGATTTAAGATTATACATTTTAAAATTTGTCTTTCTTTTTAATATATTCAACACAGTTTTACAGATGGGTGGATAATTCTTTAAAAAAAAATAACCAAATGTGCCGCATACTAGCTCATATTATAGTATAAAAGGGCACACTAAAAAAAAGTAAAAGCTGTTTTAGCGCAAATTTCACAATATTCACGAAGTAAACGGGATTTTTTTTCCCAGTCGTCGTATTTTGCTAACGACTCTTTCGCAAATAATGATACCCGTTTGTACAACATAAATCGCTTTTCCGTAAGTGAAAGTTATGCGGACGCATTTCATTTGCGCGCATTTTGTGATTATTAAGTCTGCAAACAAAGTTTGGAGACTTATTGTTTTTGCTCAGTTCTTATTATTTTTATTATTCTTCTTCTTCCTCTTCTTCTTCTCCTTCTTCCTCTTCTTCCGCCACTTTAAAAATGAACTTGTCCGCAGCGTTTCTCCAAATCGCTTGTCAGATTAACTTAGGGTTTCATAGAATGTTAGACTTATATGTCTAGATGAGCAATTTATTGTTCGTTTGTGCATTGGGGTCTATTTAGGGGTATTTTTTTGGGGGGGGGGGAGAAAGAAGGGAGGGGCATAGGATTCTATTTTCTAAAATTTTCAAAAGAATATAACTTGAAAACTATAAGTGAGAGACACATGCAGTCTTCAGAAATGCTCAAAGGACAATAAAACAAATTGCATAAAACATAGGGCAAGTCCCATGGGGGTCATCCCCACCCCCTTCAATTTGAGAATATGCTATTATCTTGTAAACGACCCAGATACCCACCCCTAAACCATATATATTCTTGAATGGGACAATAAAACAAATCAAATGAAACTAATAGGAAGTCCCGGGGGTCACCCCCACCCCATTCAATTTGAGAATGTGCTATTATCTTGTAAACGGTCCAGATCCCCACCCCTAAACCATATATATTCTTGTAGAGGACAATAAAACAAATCAAATGTAAGAAAAGGGAAGTCCATGGGGTCACCCCACCCCTTTCAATTTGAGAATATGCTATTATTTTGTAAACCATTCAGATCCCCACCCCTAAACCATATATATTCATGAATGGGACAATAAAACAAATGAAATAAAACTAATGGGAATGTCATGGGGGGTCACCCCCACCCCATTCAATTTGAGAACGTGCTATTAACTAGTAAACGGCCCAGATCCCCATCCCTTAACCATCTATATTATTGTAGGGGACAATAAAACAAATGCAATGAAATAAAAGAGAAGTCCCTAGGGAGTCACCCCACCCCTCTTGTTTGAGAACTTGTAAACGGTCCAGATCCCCACCCCTAAACCATATACATTCTTGAATTTGAGGATAAAACAAATCAAATGAAATTAAAGGGAAGTACCTGGGGTCATCCCCACCCTGTTCAATTTGAGAATGTGCTATTATCTTGTAAACAGTCCAGATCCCCATCCCTTAACCATCTATATTATTGTAGGGGTCAATAAAACAAATGAAATGAAATAAAAGGGAAGTCCCTAGAGAGTCACCCCACCCCCATCTTGATAGAAAACTTGTAAACGGTCAAGATCCCCACCCCTAAACCATATATATTCTTGAATGGAAGAATAAAGCACATCAAATGAAATATAGGGAGAGTCCATGGGGTCAACCCCACCCCACAACTTTTAAATGATTGAGATCCCCACCCCTAAACCATATATATTCTTGTATGGGACGATAAAACAAATCTAATGAAATGTAGGTAAAGTCCCTGGTGTTCACCACCACCCCCTCCTGTTTGAATACTTGTAAATGGATGGTACCATAGGAATGGCGAGTTATGGGAGCTTTGTTTGGGAGACTTCGTAACAGCATCCTGTTACAATTACTTCTTGTTTTTTTTACGTTTGCGTAATTAAATTGGCGCGCATTAGTTTTTCAGAAACACTATGACAAGTAAATTAAGATAATTCATTTTTAAAATGACTGTACATATTTAGTTATATTGAACTGAACATGTTCAAAAGTTGAATTTTATATTTTTCACAATTCTGTATTTTATTTGTTTCTGAAAGAAATCGAAATGATTTAAAAGCAGACCGCAATGAGGACCCCAAATTGGATGTATTTCAAATAGATATAGGAAGATGGTTTTCTACAACGGAGATCTATGAACATGCACTGATACGCCTAGACTGGGAAAAGGATATCAAGGTTGGGGTAACCCACCCTTTTTATTCTGTTTTATTAAGTAAACAGCTTTTTTTTCTTTTTTTTTCTATCGTAAACACAATCTAACGTTTGGGGCAGGTTACACGTGCTTACCTTTTTCTCTTATGTCCTCTGAGTCATTAAAAAAAAAAGTGCAAAATGACGACCTGATTTAAAAAAAAAAGAAGGGGAACAATAAATGCAGGACCTTCTTTTGGAATCATACAGTGGATATAACTTCTGATCTCTCGTTAGAATTGTCAGAATAATCTGTCATAGAGCTGTTGTAAACTCTCCTAGAACAGTTCTACCCCAAAAACTGTTCTTAGTAGAACTGTCAGAACCAGTTTTAGATAGAACTGTATTAAACTGTTATAGGTAGAACTGTTAGATCTGTAAATTTACTCTCGCATTTTTTTTTTGTTCTGCCCTATATATATATATATATATATATATATATAACAAGAACAGAACAATTGCGAAAGCAAATTTACAGATCTTACATTATTGGGTTGATGTTTAGACGAGTTGTATATACAGAATGTACACAGTCATGTATCACCATCACTGCTGGTGATCCGATAAATACATCTGTTGTAAAATTGTCACTGGTTCAGACGTACTTGTAAATATAATTATTTCTGTGACTGTATCTTACATTAATTTGTAGGATCCTTCACTATATATATAGATAATTTAGCTGATCTGTAAAAATAACATCTTCATGCCTTTTATAGCATGTACTGTAGTACGATTCTAGATTAAAACTGGCGAGGAAAGGTAACACCCGGCCAGCGAAAGCTTCATTTTTATGAAGCCCATGTGTTCGTGTGATCTAGCGCGCCGGTTACAGTGCAGGCGATTTGGTGCCACGAAATCTCAGTAGCATGGGTTCGCCGGGATTCGAACCCATGCTACTGACATATCGTGGCACCAAATCGCCTGCACTGTAGCCGTCCCGCTAGACCACAAGACCACCTGGGCTTCACAATAATAAAGCTTTCAGCGCCCGTGTGTTACCTTTCCTCGTCAGTTTTAATCGAATCCCGGCGAGGGAAGAACAAAAAATTTGCGAAAGCAAAGTTACAGATCTAACATTGTTAGGTTGATGTTTAGACGAGTTGTATATATTTACATATTTATATATACAACTCGACCACCTTGGCTTCACAATATGTATATATTATTATTAATAAGACTTATTTACATTTAAGATAAAGAGTTCTTAATACTGTTCTATGTATAGAACTGACTAAATCAAATCTAGCCAATTTAGAATCGATTCTATGTGAAAGTTTGATATCAGAAGTTGATATAGAAAAAGAAATATATTAAAATATTTATAATTAAACTTTAATTTATTCTATGTCAACTGCAAAGGGATTATGTTGTATTGCAATTTTAATTGTTTTGCACAGTAGCAAATATTACACACTTTTAAAAAGAGAATGACATAGTTTCAGATATTGTCAAGCATTAATGGGCAGGCTGGAAAAGAAGAAATTGATAAATACATTGTACTGTTATGGGGGAGAAAGGGGGATAGTCATTTGGGGTGTAATTAATATTTTTCGTTTATCTTTTGATAAAATTGATTTTGACAAGGGCGTGTGCGACGTTGAAATGACACCAAAAGCTACACCATGTTATTTATCAAATGACATATTTACCTCAGTTTTTGTAGAAATGGAATTTGGCAATATGCCTTTATTGACTTGCATAGGAAGACATATGTAAGATATCTTTAGAAATGCCAAAAAAAAAAGGTGCAAGTAGTTATTACAACAAAAAGGAATGCTTATCAAAACAATCATACTAATTAACCAGATAGGTAAATACAGGTAGCTGAAACAAGTTCATGTTTTTCAAGTTTTTGAAAATCATGTGTTGCTGTTACTGCATTTGTACTTAAATAAATATGGGTTTGTTATCTTAAAATGAAACAAAGTCATGTGCATATTGTCATAAAATCCAGTTTGCTCAAATTCTCTTTGGACTTCAAAGTTTATTTTTCAACATTTATATCTCGATTTATATAGTTGTGTGTGCTGTAATATTCTCCCATATTACTTGATGGAATTTCTTGAAATTTTGTATCGCATGTTAGTTAATTTACTATGTTTTATTTTCTTCAGTTTTTTCATATATTTTTCTTTTTTTTAATATTTCTCCCTTTTTGTCGAGCCTGCAACTTTTGTCGCAAAAGCGATACATAGCCATCCTACATTCCGTCGTAGTTGGTTGCGGCCTCCACAAATATTCATTCTGTGGTAAAAGGTTTAAAAATGATAATAACTTTCTCAAACTGTCATTGATTTCTGCCAAACTTGGATAGAACCTTGTTTATGATCAAAAGCTAGTATCTAGTTCCGTATAGAACCTTTTAGAATTTTCTATAGTAGGGTTTCATAGAATAACATTGTGAAGGTGATTCGTTATGGTCACAAATCATCAGAATTCTTGTTACCCTATTTTATGGATTTTCTTTAAACCTTGTAACGTTTCCAGCTTGGAAATTATCAAATTTACTTATAGATTAATTAATTCTGATGATTTTTAAAGTTAAACAAATTGTTCAATTGAAATCTTCGTATAGTTTATATTAACTTATAAAATATTCAAAATGAATAAACCGTTCAAACACTTGCAAAAAAATGTTACAGTAGATTGTCTTTCAAATACAGGTTTCTTGTCAGCAAGTCTTCATTTTGCACCTATTCCAGATTTTCTTGTTTAGGGTCAAGGGTGTCTATCAAAATTATAATCAGGAGAAAGTGAATGCAACTTTGGACCTAAAACCTTTGCTAAAGACATCAAGGGAGAACTTTTTCCCAAGAAAACAAAATATTCAAGAAGATGAATTACCGTAAGCCAAAAAGAAATTGTCACGCAGAAAAGTCCCAAGGACTCCGCAGTTTAAGTAAAATAAATGGTAGCTAAAATGTCAAAACTACTTTACTCCAAAGTATGTTTAAGTTCAATCAATATCTAAAATTTAAAATAAATAAAAAATGAATCCATAGATCAAGGACAATATTTTTGTTTAGCCCTCCCCCTTTTTCCAAGATCTGTTAGTTTTTGTTTTCTATTAATTACAGCTACGTATTACACTTGGAATTGAAAGTTTGTTTGATCATTTAAACAAACTAGACAGGCAGGGCAATGCATACCTCGTGCCTACTTAAGAGTTAATTTTTACGCACGAATATATATATATATATATCAGATCCTTTGTCGGTGCTGGAATAATTGTTTATGGTACATCTTTGTTTTTTCCTGAATTCACTTCAACAATAGTTTTAAAAAATAGGAAGTCATTAAGTTAATGAGAAATTTATCTAGATTTTTTTTTCCATATATTTTATTAAATTAAATTAGATTAAGAAATACAAGGAATAGAAAATAAATATTCGTTTTTTCATTATCAATCTTGTATTTTTTTCTTATTATAAATGTTATCTGGACTATTATACTATTAGTATAAGACCCTGTTTACACTGAATCGATCTTTATTTGAATCGATCTTAAAAAGACAAGGGCCGCGTTCGATAAGATCGATCTTATTTGTCAGTGTAAACGGGGTCTAATAGTCCCAGATTTTTTTTTCAAAATCATCATATTTTTGACAAGAGAGAGCAGAAAATACAATGAAACCTGTGGAAGGACAGGGACATACCAATTATACAAAACAATTTCTGATAAAAACAGTTTAACATTGAGGTTTACTTAGTCAACATACATCTGGTTACAATTAGTGAACCATAGAGAAAGTGTGACCACAAAGTTTATATATGTAACAGATTACTGATAACATGCTGAGATAAAACTGTAAATTATGTGTAAAATCAGGGCTTATGACTTAGAGTGAAATATAAAGTTCAATGAAAATCTTTATTCTCCCTGCAACATTGTTTTCTCTCACCAATTTCAAACAAACCTACTAGTAAATAGTTTTCAAATAAGATGTTATCTTAAATATTCTTTTTAAAATATAGACAGTGTTAGTAGAAAACAAAGATTTTTAAACTGGTCTTTTATTCCTGACTTTTATTTTCTGATTTGCCATGCATGCAGTGGCGGATTTAGAAATGTTCATAAGGGGGAGGATCACTGACTGCCGAAGAGGGGTACGCTGCAATCATGCCGCGGCAATTCCCTGTTTGACCAACCATTTTTGTTTTACCAAAAATTGGGGGGGGGGGGGGGGCTGCCAACTTAAAAAAAAACCTCTAAATCCGCCTCTGGGCCATGCATGTGTCTATTTTCTTAAGCACGAAGTATGAAACAACGTGATTCTGTCACATGTAAAATTAAAGTCTGTGTTCAGGGTAAAATCAAATTTTCAGGGACCTGATTTTTTGCTTTCTGTCTTATCATGTTTTATCATAACATACCGAAGGTTGTTGGTGATCTTCGTTTGAATTGTCTAACAATTTATTACATTTTATGGCTTTTGCTCATTGTTGAAGGCCGTCTATCAACTTGTTTGTTTAATTTACCGTCGTTTGGTCTTTGGCAGATATTTGTGGTATTTGAAAATAAACAATATATTTCTTATTTCTATATTTTAGCCATCCTTCAATTATGAAATATTATGGGTGCTCGATGAAATCCGAAAAGTATCAAAAACACGACATGAACATTATAAAGATTGCAAAAAAGTTAGTATTCAATTTGGGCCTACCCATATATCATATATGAACCGCGCTGAAGTACGTCCATTATTCATAGTTCACTATTCACTATTCAATATTAAAAAATGAATGATGAATAATGAAATGGTTTATGTTTCATTATTCAAATCGAAGAAGTGAATAGTGAAATAAATATAAAAAAAATTTGACTGTGACACTATAGCTATATTTTGATTCACAATGATCGCTACAAGACTCTATGAAAGATATCCACATAGATAGGAATATGTGGTATGTGTGCCAATGAGGCCCCGTGTTGAAGACCGTACCTTGACCTATAATGGTTTACTTTTATAAATTGTGACTTGGATGCAGAGTTGTCTCATTGGCACTCATACCACATATTCCTATCTATGTGGATATCTTTCATAGAGTCTTGTAGCGATCATTTGTACTCGTGCATGTGCATGGTTAAGTATAGGAATCAAAAGCGATCGAGTTTGGTAGAGTCGAATATAGGTCAGGTTTGAATTTATTAATGGTGGCAGTAGTCAGCCAGTGATCAAGAAGTATTGTTCGAATAAATCTAGAAAACAGATAAAACGCAGATTAATGGCATTGAGCTCCAAGCGTCGTATATATTTATTTATCAAGTAAAAGTCAAGCTTATCAAGTACTGACCATTAAAATATGTAGGAAAGAAAGTCACTAGACAAAAAGTCACTTGGCAAAATAGTCACAATTTAGTTCTGAGATTAGTTTTCTTTGAAAAAGAAAACACTTAATAAAAAAACATAATAGGGAATGTGTGCATGGGCCATATGCAGATAATCCCCCCGCTTGCATAAGACGTTATAAAGGCTCATAAATCAAGAACATTAAAAGTGTGTTCCTGATGTGAGTTTTGTGGCAGTAAGCATTTTTAGACTTCATAACATTTGGTTGAGGCAAATTTGAGTTAGAGACAGGAAACGAAATATTCAGCAATTTTGCATATTTGTAAAAGGCATAACTCTGGAACGGTAAAAATTATTGAGACCAAAATTCAAACTTGATATGTGTTATGTGGTGATAAGCATTGTGTGTGAGATTCTTACATTTGGTTAAGGCAAACTAAAGTTAAAGAACGGATACATTTTTTTGAACGTACGGACGTATTTATAAAAAAGAAGATGTGGTATGATTGCCAATGAGACAACTGTCCACAAGAGACCAAAATGACACAGACATTAACAACTTTAGGTCATCATGCGACCTTCAACAATGAGCAAAGCCCATACCGCCTAGTCAGCTATAAAAGGCCCCGATAAGATTAGGTCATTTTTACGTATACGTACGAACAGACAAGGTTAAAAATTAATGCCTCCTCGGCAACGGCGTGACTGATTGTAAGTGTGACTGTTAGTTTGTCCTATCAAATTTTCACTTTCTGTCTTGTGACTTTTGTCCTGTGACTTTCTGTCCGTTTACCTCAAATATTTGTATGATGACCTTTCTTGATCTCTCTCTATATATACTAACATTTCCCGACGAATATCTAGTGCATGGATTCTACTTCTTGATCCCTATTCGAATTTTATTGATTTCAAAGGTTATCGCATAGAAATTGGAATCAGTGTCAAGCAAGATAGACACCCGAAAATTTTCGTTGAACGAGTCAAATCAATCTTCTGGTGGCTTCATCGATCAGTGTTGATTGAGTCTGATCGACAATGTGAACCTACTTCGTTAACTCGATACTTAAACATTTATCTTCTCTTTTCTTACTCGATGTTTGACTTTAATATTGATAAGAACTCGATTATGGGAATTCTTTAATATGAAACATGCCTGGACTATAATATATACATATTTAGATTTTTTTTGGCAGTCAAGTTGGTAATTTTTAAATAAAATTTAAGCCCAAATTAGCGGCCCAAAAAACCCAAATAAGTAGTTTAATTAGCTGATAATCTTTTTGCAAACCATAATACCCAAACGGGTTAAAATGCAAACATAATTTACACAATTATGCATATACATGTAACCAAGACGATGTGGTATGCTACGGATCGATAACGAAGCCGTACAGTAACATACATGTATATAGATACATGTTCTGCGTGCTGTCATTTGAAAGACAATTTCTCTTTATTTTCAAGGAATCCCCATTGCGAGTAAGATTTTATTGAAATATTATTGTATGATGTTTATAAATATCAAAATAAATAGGCATTTCAAAAAAGTTATTCCCAAAAGGCCGTTTAATCTTGAATTTAATTTGTTCATTTATTTGGAGGTAGATGTCAGCCATTAAGACTCCATATACCTGCAGTGGCGATCCAGAACTTTTCATTAGGAGTTTGAGGCAATGACTGACCTAAAAGGGGGGGGGGGCGCTCTAGTCATGCTTCAGTGATTTTCTATATAATCTTTTCTTCAGGAAATGGGGGGGGGCGACCCCGTCGCCCCCCACCCCCCTAACCCCACCCACCCGGATCTGCTTATAACCTGTCCCTTTTCTAATGTATATTTTTGTTTAAACATGATATATATGTCCATGTATATTTCCAGATATTTATATACCAAAATGGAGACCTACACCTATATAATGATCTGATTTGCGCTACATTGCCATTCCCTCTTAAAACATTTTTAAAACAAAGCTTATCGACACTTGCAAATTCCTACAGTCTATTTTTGATGTCAAATGGGTGCAAATTTACAAATAATGCCGGAAACATCTGACACATTTACAAAATTTTAATGTGGTTTTAACCGCAACACGATAAATACTACTAGCATCAGACACTTAATTAGAAATAACCCTGACCGTTTTAAATTTCCCACCCTTTTCATATATTAATGAAGCTTGAAAGACCTATTCAAGCTATCCCTATAGCCTTCCCCTGGGAATTAATGCATTAAGTTCCATGATAAGAAAAATATATAGTATGAGAATCAACCAAACTTCCCCCAGAAACCCGGGGGGGGGGGGCTCCCTGGTCCCCTCTAAATCCGCCTCTGAATTTGACACATCCTCTTTTATAATTTTGACGACTCCTCTCCCAAAAACAACAGTTAAAGATGCTTTTCGAGCATCTGTACAATATTGTAGCAGGCTATTCTTCCGACTAAACTTTTGTTTTGTCTTCCAAAGGTAATCATTCAGTTTTGGAATGTTGACCTTGCTATTGAAATTTTATAATTTAAAAACACAAGTTGTGCACATTGACAACGCTCCAGTCTGAACACTCTTAAATTATCCAGTAAAACTGACAAGGAAACTTATCAGTAACTGCATAACTTCAAATTAACATGTCATTTATATCAACCCCATGCAACTAGGTACACAGCTGCGTTCAATGAAACATGATCACAGATAAAAATAGATGTAAATTCTGATTCAGATCCTTTCTTTTCGATACAACATATAAAAAAAATAAAAAAAAGGGGGGGGGGTGTTCAGAAGAAGAATTATCTTTAATTTTAAATAAAACTGATGTATTGAAATTATTTAAAAGGTGAATGTGTAATATAAGCTTATAATATATTTTAGACGGTTCAATAGAAAAGTATATTGATGCATTTTAAAAAGAGATCATTACTCTATATACCTTTAACTTAAGGGAAAAAAATACATCACCAAAGATTAACCAAAATATTTTAACTGACAATACTACTGTGATAAAAAGTTACTAAACATCTTTACACATTAAAGACATGAATTTAGGAACACGAACTGAAAAATATATATTTATATAACTTCAGTGAAAATTGAAAAACAGTTATTGAAATATGAATTGTACAACTCAACATGTATTGATTAGTAAATGCAAAATTATGTCCGTAATGCGTTCATCTCTATGTATACAACTAAACTGACATTTTCAGTTGGAATGATTTCGGAGAAGTAAAGGGTTTTTGTTTCTTTGATTAATAACTATCTAGGTTTTACAAAGTATTCAAAAAGTCTTGTTTTGGCCTCTATTATTATAACAATTTTAAGCAATATATCCTTAACCCCTAAATCGACCCAACCTTTCTTTTGTGGAATGAAACCTCAGTGGCGGATCCATGCATAATTTTTCATAAGGAGGGGCCCGTCGACTGACCTATAAAAGGGGGCGCTCCAGTCATGATTCAGTGATTCCCTATACAATCAACCATTTTGTTCCCACAAAAATGGGGAGGGGGCCTCTGGGTCTTATGAATCTTGTGCTTTAAATTATAGATATTATTACTAGTATACTGATATTCCGAAAATCATTAAAAATACCCATTTGTATTCTTCACCAACGCTAGCAGAGGGGCATTATGTTTTCTGCTTTGTGCGTCCGTTCGTCTGTTCGTCGTCCGTCTGTCCCGCTTTAGGTTAAAGTTTTTGGTCAAGGTAGTTTTTTTTATGAAGTTGAAGTCCAATCAACTCGAAACTAAGTACACATTTTCCCTATACTATGATATTTCTAATTTTAATGCCAAATTAGAGTTTTGGCCCCAATTTCACTATCTACTGAAAATAGATAATGATAGTGCGAGTTGGACATCCGTGTATTGTGTTTACATTCTTGTTTGCACTTTACTCCTGAACGGTTTGAGCTATAACCAACAAAATAAAACCCAACCCTCCCTCCGTTGTGCAAATATTTGTAGTATAATTTTATAGATATCAATACACTTTTACACAAGTTATTGTCCGGAAACCAGAAAAACGTTGTTTTGCTTATTATGGCCAGTTTTTGGTCACTAATTCTTTTAAACCATGATATGGGACCATAACATTCAAATTCTAATTTAACGCTATCATTGATTACTCATCATTTGCACAGGTCTGATCTGCATTTCTTTTGCGCTGATTTTTTTTTATTTCTTTTTTGCCGAATTTGTGTTTCATTTGCGTTGTTTGTGTACATGTTACTTACAGGGTCGTTTTGATCATTATAAATCTCTTCCGTTAGCCAGTACATAAGTTATAAATTGTCAATCATAACATGTATATAACTGTTGTAACATACTCAAGAGGAGGTGAAAGTAGGCTTCCGAGCAGGATTATAAAAAAGAATTTAGATGTGGTATGGTTGCCAATGAAACAACTCCCCACAAAAGACAAAAATGACACAGAAATTAACAACTATGGGTCACCATTTGGCCTTCGACAATGAGCAAAGTCGATACCTCATAATCAGCTTAAAAAAGGTCCCTATCTGACGATGTAAAAAAATTCAAACGAGAAAACGAACGGCTTAATTTTTGTACAATAAATGAACGAAAAACAAATATGAAACACATATACAAACGACAACCATTGAATAACAAGCTCCTGACTTGGGACAGGCTCATTACATAATGTTTCCGGGTTAAACATGTTAGCGGGATCCCAACCATCGCCCTAACGTGGGACAATGCCAATGGTATAACTGTTTAAAAACATACCAGTAAAATTAAGATAAAAGCACTCTGTTTACATCCATGAAAAACTGCACCGTTATTCTTACAGTTTTCAACGCGTGCAGCCGACCAGCAATGATATGGCTAACTTGAAGTTCAGCATATACAAGTACAACATCTTAGAATGCATGGATGACGGCTTCGAGCGTCAGACATAATGTCAAACGTGAAGCAATCCTCGATTTCATGGCGGAAGGAATGGTCACCGCAAAACTGCGATAGCCATTTACCAATTTCACTTGAGTTTTCTCTCTACTAGCCCAACAGACTGGACCCCCCCCCCCCCCACACACACACACACACCAGTTATTTCTGCGCCAGATGAAAACGACAGCAGCCTATTTGCAAGGAACAACAATTATTATGACAATTTATAACATGTGTATATAAATAGCGAACAGTATAGGTTTGTAATAATAATGATGATAATAATAATAATAATCGGTGCAAAATAGAGATCAAATATTTTAAAAAATGTTAAAATTCAATACTGGTCCGAGCCATTTGTGACGATTCATCTCTGATATATATAAGTTTGATTCACAATTGACAAGAATTTTACATGAGAGGTGGCTGGACAGAAACACGGACACGTTCGGACGCCCATGAAAAAGTTTTATGTCTACCGCAACGCATGTCGCGTAGGGTGGTACATTTAAGAAATATAAAGAAGAACAGTGCTGACTGCCAGGTTGTCAAAATATATAGTAGAGCGATATTTTTGACACGATTATAAATAAGAACTTTTTTTTTACATGTACATGTATGTACTAATTTCCGAAGTTAACAAAAATGAATTCCGATCGTCATCCCGTTCACAAAAAATTATAAGTTATATCATACCGCCTATATATGATTATCACACAGTCATGTCCCATGGCGAACAAGGCGGGTGCAAATAGCAGAAAGAAGTGTGTTTTTTTTTTTATTAATTAACTAGTGTGTGTTTACGCCATGTATCTAAAATTTGGGCGAATGAAAAAAAATAATGTATTGGCGAAAATGAAAAGATGTTCATCGAATGTTTTAGAAAGACTACATAAAAAAGGTGATGTGGTATAATTACCAATGAGACAACTATCCACAAAAGACCAAAATGACACAAATATTAACAACTATAGGTCACCGTACGGCCTTCAACAATGAGCAAAGCCCATACCGCATAGTCGGCTATAAAAGGCCCCGATAAGACAATGTAAAACAATTCAAACGAGAAAACTATGCCGGGTAATTCAGATTTAAATGAATATAGTATAAAAATTTTAGGAACTACATATGCATGCAGAAGATCCCTCCCCATCCCCCTTGTGACACCACTGCATAAAACAACATAGGTTTGCATACATTTCATTTAGCAAAAAGCAATACAGAAGTAAAACGTAAATTATGTGTGTCTATAAGACACGTTTAATACCCCAGCCATAGTTGATTTAGTCCAATTATTAGTTATAATGTATATGAATGTATATTTGAAAAAAATATCCTATATATATATAAAAGAAGATGTGGTATGAATGCCAACGAGACAACTCTCCACTAGAGACCAAAATGACACAGAAATTAATAATTATAGGTTACCCTACGGGCTTCAACAATAAGATAGGCCAATACCGCATAGTCAGCTATACAAGGCCACGAAATGACAATGTTAAACCATTCAAAAGAGAAAACTAACGGCCCTATTTATATAAAACATTGAACGAAAAAAAAATACTAGTATGTAACACATAAACAAACGACAACCACTGAATTACAGGCTCCTGACTTGGGACAGGCACATTCTTATATTATGTGGCGGGGTTAAACCTGTTAGCGGGATCCCAACCCCATGCACTTAACATGGGACAATAGTATAACAGAACAACATAAGAACGAACTTTTAAAATCGTTTGAAAATGGCTTAACTCATCAGATGACAAAACTACAAGTGGACGTGGCCGGGTACTTGTTCATCCCCCAACAAAAAGACACTATAGGAACATATCTCAAAGTACTCGCAGTTAACTGACAGCTAGTTCAAAGCCATCAACAACTAATAAAACAAATCATGTATCTAAGACTAAATATGGACTTGCACATCACTATTATGCGTATAAACATCCCAGTTGCGGAACTAGAAATTTTCAAAAGTGGGTCTCAGTACTGCCGAAAAGGGGGCCTGTGCCAGTCATGTTTCAGTGCTTCTCTTTATAATCAATAACAAAAAAAAGGGGGGAGGCCCACCTGCTACCGCATTCCTTGATACGCCTCTGCATCCTACAAGATATCAAGGTCGTTGCTTAAAAAAATGTAGGAGTAGCTCTATAGATGCTGGTTATATACATAATTGTTAAGGTTCAACTTCCTGGCATTTAAGAATATTTGACAAAAATCAAGATGCATATATAGGAATACATGCATGAACATCTCAATTGTATGTTCAGGCAACCTCTGAAATATTAATTAAAACTATAAATTTATAGTTAAAAAAATGTCGGAAGAGGAAGCAGGACAAACCATGATCTCTCTCTGCATTTATAATAAAATGTATCCAACTACCTTGAATTTTGAGGATATTTGACTTAAAATGTTTCAGTTGCAACTCAAAAACTGTACGAGGTGATAGCCAGACAAACCAATCTATACACTCTAAAAATTGTGTTTAGAGCCTAAACACTTTCCTAAACACATTTGTGAAACCGATTTTTGACATGTTTTAAATCTAAACATGTTTAATATTTAATGTGCTAACAGCCTAATTAGTTATCAAAAGTACCAGGATTATAATTTTATACGCCAGACGCGCGTTTCGTCTACATAAGACTCATCAGTGACGCTCAGATCAAAATAGTTGAAAAGCCAAACAAATACAAAGTTGAAGAGCATTGAGGTCCTAAACGTGTCAAGCTATAAAGTGCTTAGACTGTAAACATGTTTAGATGTAAAGTGTTTAGACTAGAAACATGTTTTGCTAAAAAGTGCTTAGCCAGTAAACATGTTTAGTTGTAAAGTGTTGTATCTGGAAACATGTTTAGTTCTGAAGTGTTTTGTCAGGAAACACGTTTAGCTGTGAAGTGTTTTGAATGCAAACATGTTTAGACCATAAAGGGTCGTGAAGAAACATGTTTTATAAGCCGTTACTTCATTAGACCCCAAATAAACTAATATTCCGGAAGGCTAGACTGTAAAACGTATGATATTGAAAAATACTACATGTGATCATACCATCACAAAAGGAGCCAAACGCATCAAACTAAGAAACTTGAATTTCCAAATCAAATTGATTGTGACTAATACCTTTTTAATCTGAATGAGTATTTTCTTTAATTCAATTGTCGACATTCGACTATTGCATTTTTTCTTCATTTCAAATATTCATTAAACAGTCTAGAACTTTTGAAATGAAATTATTATTATACTAATTCTAGGATTAAAAACAAAATTACAAGATATGAAACAAAGGAATTTGTGTAATTATTTCCAGTTAATCATTGAACACAATCAAATATAAACTCATAAAATCATAAATTCATAGTAACGTACATATACATAAAACAATTTGAAAAGTTAGGACTGTTTTCATTTCACAAGTCAATCAGAGCTTCTCCTTTCTTAGTACCCAACTGCTAGTCACTGGCCTGAAAGATAGAAAAATATTGATAAGCAACTAAGTAGAATTAATCTAAAAATATGAGTATACGAACTACAACACCAAAAAGTAAATGCATGATTTAAGATCAAGATAACAACATTAGAACCGTGGTATAAAAGCATAAATGTACTGATGAGTAAATTGATATTTTTAATATAAAACTTCTTTTCATGCTTAATATCATTCATTTGATCAAATATATATATATTGACATTTTTAAAATCAAATACACTTCGGATTTGCTAGTCACTGGCCTGAAAGATAGAAAAATATTGATAAGCAACTAAGTAGAATTAATCTAAAAATATGAGTATACGAACTACAACACCAAAAAGTAAATGCATGATTTAAGATCAAGATAACATTAGAACCGTGGTATAAAAGCATAAATGTACTGATGAGTAAATTGATATTTTTAATATAAAACTTCTTTTCATGCTTAATATCATTCATTTGATCAAATATATATTGACATTTTTAAAATCAACTACACTTCGGATTCTTACCTAGCAATATAGTTGCTACTGTGCATTATCTCCACTTTTAGACTGAAGAGACATGTATTGTCGAAATGCGCATCTGGTGCAAGAAAATTGGTACCGTTAATTTTATTACTACCACTGGGTCGATGCCTCTGCTGGTGGACTATTAGTCCCCGAGGGTATCACCACCCCAGTAGCCAGTACTTCGGTACTGGCATGAAAATACGGATTTTTTGTGTTATTAAAATTTACTGTTACAAAATGATAGAAATTATTATAAATTAAGGAATGTATCTCCCTCATGCAAAGCTCTTGATTCCTTTCACGGATTTGGCTATACTTTTTGGACCTTTTGGATTATAGCTCTTCATCTTTTATATAAGCTTTGGATTTCAAATATTTTGGCCACGAGCATCACTGAAGAGACATGTATTGTCGAAATGCGCATCTGGTGCAAGAAAATTGGTACCGTTAATTTTATTACTACCACTGGGTCGATGCCTCTGCTGGTGGACTATTAGTCCCCGAGGGTATCACCACCCCAGTAGCCAGTACTTCGGTACTGGCATGAAAATACGGATTTTTTGTGTTATTAAAATTTACTGTTACAAAATGATAGAAATTATTATAAATTAAGGAATGTATCTCCCTCATGCAAAGCTCTGATTCCTTTCACGGATTTGGCTATACTTTTTGGACCTTTTGGATTATAGCTCTTCATCTTTTATATAAGCTTTGGATTTCAAATATTTTGGCCACGAGCATCACTGAAGAGACATGTATTGTCGAAATGCGCATCTGGTGCAAGAAAATTGGTACCGTTAATTTTATTAGCATGTCAAGACAAATGATTTCCTCTGCACTTCTCTCATCTAGAATAAAACAATACATATCAATAAAAATATAAGAAAGCACAACGGCTTATAACTATTGAAGAAAAACAAGCATCTTTTTATTTATTTTGAGCAAATGTTGACTGGCATTTAGGAAGTGCTTACTAAAACAATGAACTCGATATGACACTGGTTTTGCGAATGATGCACTCGGCAGATTCCGCTTCCCTTCATGTTCCATTATAATCTGCCGAGGAGTACCAAATGAAAATTGTCCTCACAAACTCCTTTCCAAGAACATATATATATATATATATATATTATAATAAGTGCTAGCTTGCATGATAGACATTAAACAACTATTATCTTTACACAAGATAGTTTGAACACTGAAAGCTCTTACAAGCACTTATTTCGTGGGATGGTTCCCCCTTTTTCTTCTCCTTCATTGACTATACAGTAGTGTACTTGTACATAATACTTATAACTGTCAATAATCATTTAAAATTGGCAGTACTAAATAAAAATCAGTATTATTATAACTCCTTACCTTTCTGAAACAGTTAAGTTACGGTCAGTTATGGTCAGAAGTAAACAGCGTGGCCTTTGACTTTGGGTTCTTTGTTTCTTCTTCCCGCTCAAAAATTAGCACGTGGTATGCATGCCAGGGCCGTAACTACCTATGAGGCAGGGGACTGCCTCCCCTGAATTTTCTACACCAAAATTTTCTTTTGAAGTAAAAAAATAAAATATTGACAATATGTACACGAAGAACTTGAATTTATATTATAAACAACACAAGTTAACAGTTTTAACAGTGTTATCATGATACGTGATATGTATGTCATTTTTCGGATTTTTGATCGAAAGTAAACCGTTTCAGTATTTTTTTATTTTTTTTTGGTGTGGCCGTCCGTCTGTTATTCAGTATTGAGGGGGTCAGTATTCGTATGAGAACACATATGACACTTTGCTTTCGATAATTTTAAATAAAAACTTAACTATTCACATTTATTTGGGAGCTCAATTATTAAGCAGAGGAAGTTCCTTTTGTATTGTGAATCTTTTAAGACATCGGAAATTCGTTACCAGCAGAATCAACTGTTGGATCGTTTTTTTAAGTTTCCCAATCGTACGAGAACATTATGGTCGATGCCTTAGTAGGTAAAGACTCCCATTCGTTGTAGCAGGGACTTTCTATACTACGTATATTACTAGACTAGTATAGAAAGTCCCTGGTTGTAGTTATATACATGTCTGTTCAGCTTTCAACAATATTGAATTTTCAAGATCCTCGATAAAGAAATATCTTGCGTTTTATAATCTTGCTTTATATGTTTTTTTTAACTTACCAGTTTCTAAAAAAAATATCTTTAAATACAGAAAATACAGATAATAATTGTTTGCATGAAAATTGCTCCAAGGATCCAGCAAAACTGATCTTTCTTAAAGTAAGGAAATCAAGGGAAAACGGGTAATTTTAGCCTTATCATTTAAGAAAAAAATTCACGGTCAAAATGTATTTAATGTTAACAATTGTAGGTCAAAGTACAGCCTTCAAGACGGAGCTAGCCTTGGCTCACCCCGAACAGCAATCTTAGCTTGCATGCTTTTGCATAAAAGTTGCTTCCATGTTCAAGCAATACTGATGTTTCTTTAAAGTAAGGAAATCGAAGGGAAACGGGTAATTTTTAGCCAATGACTGAGAGAAAAAAAATCGACGGGGGGCGTAGCCCCCTACTCCCTATCAAAGGGTGCTCAATCGCCGGTCCCAAACCCCTGCCTCCCCTGAATTCGAACCCTAGTTACGGCCCTGCATGCTGTCTTCGGCCTAAATGTGTTGTAATTCTAAACGTGTTTAGGAAAGTGTCTAAATATTGAAAGTGCTTAGAATTTAAACACGTTTAGCTTCATATACTTGAAGATGTAGCTAAACATGTTTAGCACAACAACATGTTTATTGCAAAGTGCTGAGAGCCAAAACATGTTTAGTGCGAAGTGCTGAGAGCCAAAACATGTTTAGTTTTTAATGCTTAGAAATAAAACACTTTCCTAAGCACATAAGTCTTGCAACACGTTTAAATTCTAAGCACTATTTTTACAGTGTAGCTTGACGAACAGACGAACGGGTAGACGAACGAACCTGTAGGTGATACATTAATATACCCTTCGATGAAAGTGAGGTCATAAAATAAGCTTGAAATTGCAGTTGATACTTATAAAAAATCAAAACCTCATAGTGCTCAGTATGCTTAAACATTTCTCTTCAGCTTTATAGCCATGAATTCTAAGATTTCTAAGATCGTAATACATTTGAGTTTCTGAATTGAAAGTTATTTTTCAGGGATGCAATGGTTGCTTTCTATCAAATTTTGTTTTTTGTTTTGTTCTTGTTTTTACATACTCTAGGCTATTGTTTCACATTTTGTCACATCGGGACATTTTATAAATTGTTACGTATATACATTTCGCATGTGTTGGTTTATTGTCGAAGGTCGTACGTCGAGTTTTTCGATTGAATCGATGGGTGCATGGATATATATAGTTACAATACATGTGTCGGATCGGCAATTATAGAACATTTTCTGTTATATCCGTATTTTGCGTGGAATTCTCGCCGCGTTGAAGACCCAATTGCCTTCGTCTATCGTCTGCTTGTTTTCGAGTCGTTGTCTCTTTTACTTATTTTCAATAGCTGCAAATGTTAAATAACACCAAGATTAAAAGCACCAACAGCTAGTGTATAGTTCGGTTGGTATAGGCGGATCCAGTGGGGGGGGGGGGGGGGGGGCGTGTCCCCCTCTCGTGGGATTTTTTTTAGTGATTATATACTATATAGGGAATCACTGACGTGAAAGACCCCCACCCACATTAGGTCAGTCAGCACCCTGTCATGTATTTGTTAAAAGAAAAAAAATATATTGCCATTCACTCTAAAAACGAAGCTAAATACTTAAACCCTCTTTTAAGAAAAGTTATATTGTTTCATTTTTACAATTTATTTTCAATAGCTTAAGATAAAAAGCGCCGACAGCAAGTGTTTAGCTCGGTTGTTATAGGCGGATCCAGTTGGGGGGGGGGGGGGGGTCCCCCTTTCGTGGGATTTTTTTTATTGATTATATACTATATAAGGATTCACTGACTTGAGAGACCCCCCACTTTAGGTCAGGCAGCACCATGTCCTGTATTTGTTAAAAAATATATAAATATATATATATATATTGCCATTCACTCTAAAAACGAAGCTGAATACATAAATCCTCATTTAAGAAAAGTAATATTGTTTCATTTTTACAATTTATTCTCAATAGCTGCAAATGTTAAATAACACCAAGATTAAAATCGCCAACAGCTAGTGTATAGCTCGGTTGATATAGGCGGATCCAATTTTTTTTTTTTTGGGGGGGGGGGCGGGTCCCCCGTTTGTGGGATTTTTTTTATTGATTATATACCATAAAGGGAATAACTGACTGGAGATACCCCTCACTTTAGTTCAGGCAGCACCCTGTCATGTATTTGTTTAAAAAAAATACAAATATATTGCCATTCACTCTAAAAAAAGAAGCTGAATACGTAAATCCTCTTTTAAGAAAAGTAACATTGTTTCATTTTTACAATTTATTTTCAATACTGCAACCAAGATTAAAAGCGCCAACAGCTAGTGTATAGCTCGGTTGGTATATTTAATAGAAAGATATTTGTAAATATGGTAAATAAACTCATCATAAATACCAGGATTGAAATTTTACATTCACGACAGACGGGTATTTCGTCTACAAAAGACTCATCAGTGACGCTCGACTAAAAAATGTTAATAAGGCCAAATGAAACTGACCATTTAACTTAAAAAATGGCGAAGTGCAAACATTTTTTAGTTTTTCAACGCTATCCTCTTGACCACATAATGTGTTTGGAAATGACAATATTTTATAAAGAAAAATCTTTACCTACGTCGCATTATATATACTAGCTATATATATAGTATACTAACATATTGTGTTGTAAAATGATGCCCTTTATGGGTTCTTGATTAGATTAATAAAAAATTCTATACTATTAACAAATTCAAAATATACTGCTTTACAAAAAAGGTAAAACAACAGATACATTCAAGTCAAATCTATCTTAATTTCTGTCAAGTTTTTCCATTTTCAAGTAAAGAAAATCACGCATTATGGTTCCATTTATTTCCTGTAATAATTAGATCACTTGCATACTTGTAACACACACACAGACAATATGTATTGTTTATTTGTTGAAATATATTAAAATATGCGCTGCTGAACTTATATTAGTCAGTATAGTATATAGACGTGTATACCAAAGACAAATTTATACATTGTTTAATTTCCTGTAGTGTTTGATAATGACCCAGTGACCTACAACTTTTATAATAAATAAACCACATAGACAACGCTTCTGAATCAGTATAAAAAGTATGAATTATTTGTTAAACTAGTGTAAAATGTGGTGTGAAATAATTGGTAAAGGCAACGATATCCGGCTAATTAAATTGACCCGATGAGCTGACATGATGTTGAATTTATTTTGGAAATATTACACTTAATTCAACCTTACAATTTTTCATTATGTTTGTTTAGTGAGTCTATGTATTTGCAATAATCAAAATTGTTTTTTGTTTGTTTTGCAAATAAAGAATCATTATGTTGAATATTTTAATGAGAAAACCTTAAATAATCCATTATTTTCATTTTTGTTCTTAACTGAAAAAAATGGTAATACTAAATCCATTATAGCACAACCAAGTAAAAAAGTGTCCTTTAGTTTATACTTAAATAATAAATGAGATCATAGAACATTTCTAATCCGACAAAATGAAGATTAATAAAAAAAAATCGTTTATTTGAAAAAAAAGGGGGGGGCTTTGATAACTGTTACCCTAGCTTGCCCTACAACATAATACCCCCCCCCCCCCCCCCTCAAGAATATAGATTTCGTATTCATATACATGTAATTATATCCTACATTGCTCATGTTATCAATTTGTTATTTGTGTATTACTTATAATATTGTGTATTTCACTAATGTTTATATAATCACTGTATGATGTTTTTGTATCTTGCCTGACAAGGGCCCACGATTGGTTTAATAAAATAATGTCTAATGTAAGTCTGAAAATCAAACCCAATAGAGTTAGAATTAGATTTTTAGGCTGACAAATATTTTCTGTCAATTTACATTTGCACAAGTCTGTCTACATGTTCACCAGTTTTTCAATTATCCACTAGTCTGTTTTTACTTTCACAAGTCTTTCTTATAGCCCCCTAGTCTGTCCAAATGATTTTCAACAGTCTGACTATGTCCACAAGTCACTACGTTTTAACCGCGGTCTCTATGTGTCCGTCAGTCTGTCTCCGTGTTTACAAGTCGATATACATGTTTACCCGCCAGATTACGTTTCTAACAGTTTGCCTTCATGTCCTACACGTCCACCAGTCTGCTTATATATATATATACCAGTCTGGCTACAAGTATACAAGAATATTATTTGCATCATTGACTAAGTCTGTCTGGATATGTCGTCTGGCGGATTTGCTTGTCTCTCACATTCTGAAGATGATGATATTCCTCGTAGTGAAATCGTTAATACAATGTACCAGTACTTAAGTATATCAGTGTCCATCTCCATGCAAGACTCGGGTCTGATGAAGGTTCTAAAACAATTAAAGATTCGTCTATACAGTCCTTCTGAAAGTCTTCTCGGTCAGATGCAAAAGAATGCCCGGTTAGCGCCTCTGGATTTGCCCGGGGCATGTGGAGGATCAGTAGATATCGACACACCAAATTCAGTTATTCGACGAAGAATTTCAACACCTATCTCATTTAACACCAACATTACACAATAATGTCAACATGGAGTCAGTAACTGAGGTAACATTAAGTTAATTTAGAAGTCAATATCTTGTATATATATTTCTGTATACAGTTTATAATGCATATATCACTGTCATGAATCAAGGATGTGTATAGTAATAAGGGTCTTACTATCATCGGAACTTTGTTTTTTTTGGTAACACGCCATTATTCCGACAGCCCATTAGTCCGACAGCCTATTGGTCCGACAACCAATTAGTCTGACAACCAAATAGTCCGACAACCCATTGCTCCGACAGCCCAATACTCCGACAACCTATAATTCCGACACTTATCAAGTCAAATATCAGGATATCAGGGTAAAATAAAATGTGTCTGTCTGTATTATTACGTTTATATTTGTAATAACATATTTTAAGAAATAACTCCGTATATATAATACATATATATAATAAGGTAGTTCGTATACTTTCAATGTTAATTCTCAATTCGAAATCTGGATATAGAATAAAACAGAAAATGATATTTTATTTTTCAAATAAAGGATCTATGTAAATCAACAACAAGCATTGATGGCGCGAGCTACTGATGATACCCTGCCCAAATATTTCGGTAGATAGAAAGTTTTTGAGTTGTGAATCTGAAAAAGCATTACACAGTATAACTGACTTATATAAACCTTGAAGTTAAATATCAGAAATCATGGTAGTGTAGTACCAGAGAAAAATGTGACAAAAGTTTTCAACTTGGCTGTCATGTAATGAGTAATGAGTTTGAAAAAGCATCACACGATATAACTGACTTCAATAAACCTTTCAGAAATCCTTGTAATGTAGTTCATGAAAAAGATGCAACGAAAATAGTTATGGGACGGGCGGCGAACTGACGGATGGACGGTTGGACGGACGGACAGACAGAGATAAAACAGTATACCCCCACTTTTTCGAAGCGGCGGTCTAATGATTGTGTCAACATTAAGACATTACAATACTAATATGATATAATTATATTTATAGCACTATAAGCCTCAGTCACAATCGGAGCTAAGACAAAATATAAAAAAAAAATACGTATTAATATCAATTAACAATCAGTATCCAGACATGTACTACATTATTCAAAAGAACTGACGATATGATCCTCATTTTTTTTCTCCATAATAGTAAAGTTTTCTTGTGTTCACTTCGAAATTAATCATAATTGTCTAACGTTTTAAAGTTCTGATATGTGCTAAAAATATGGCGAAAGAATTCCTCCCTCAAATTATAATGAAGTGAGCATTCGATTGAAAAATGACGCTCATCCTAAACTTTATCAGCTGTACAATACGATTTTTTGAGTATTTAGCATTTTCAATTCTTCATGTAATGGAAGAGCACCGATTCTGAATTAACATATAAATTACCTTTCTTAAAATCAATGATATCTAAATATGTTTCTTCAATCTTGAAACCAATTTTTAAATGAAAAATAAGTTTCCCACAAAACACATATTACTAAGTTTTTACAATTAAACAATTTGACAAAGACACAAGGACAAGAATGTCACACATTGTCTTATTCTACTAGTTTGTTATTGTCTTTTATACTGCACTCGTTCTACTTGAGCAGTCAAAATGCGTTGACTGTATATTTCTATGACATATACAGTCACTGACCCGATATCACTTTTCCTTATGCATATTTAGATAGAAATTGCCGAAATATTCATGTCCGTCATATTTGTTTTTCGTAATAAGTTTTGTTGTAAATCATCATGCAGTCCTGCATCTCCACCAATCATTAAAAAAGAGGCATATCTTTCTAGAATTTAAAATAATCTTAGGATACAAAATCAGTCTCCCAACAAAATATTGAGTGTCATCTCTCGGATTATGTCTGAACGATCGCTATTAGAAGTGCTACATGTAGTTGTCTCCGTATTTCGTGGATTCTCATTCCCGAACATGATACCGTATTCATGATTGATCATGATTGGAATTGCTCATCTTTTCTTAGCACATATTTCGTCCTATTTGTCTTCTTATTTTTTAGGTTCTGGGTACGTATTTGTCTCTTTGTTTTTCTTATTTTGACTGACGCTACTTTATCCCATTATTTCTGCAACAAAATAAATTTAAATAAAACTCAGATGAGTGATACAAGGAGAGAAAGTGTTGCGACCAAAGAGGGCGGGTAGTGTTTTCCAACTCCGATGTATTATTTATTTATGTAGTTCATAGTGGGGGAACCTCACTCCCCTGATACGCGAAAAGGGGGATTCGAAGATCTAGTGAAAAGAAGGTAGATCAAGACACACATGCAAGAAATAGCGAGCTAGAACAGCACAGACTGATAGTAGACACACAAACAACGAAATATAAAGATAAATAAAGTAACTAGACACGCAAAACGAAAGAGGGGCGAGGTTAAGGACTGATCAGTTGCTATAATCATGTGTATCAACTCCAATATACTGAGACAAAATTAATGTCCGCATGCAAAAAATAATTGGAATCAAAACGGACAACCACAAATATCAGAGAGCGGAGTTGGGTTTTTTTTTAGAGAAAATTTATCCATACACTAAGAAAAACGCATATTGTCGGAATAATGGGCTGTCGGAGTAATGGGTTGTCGTAATAATGGGCTGTCAATAGTACATGTTGTCGGAGTATTGGCTGTCCGAATAATGGTTGTTAGACTAATGGGATGTCACCATTTTTTTTACCCTCCCCCTTTTTTCCAATATCCGTTATTTTTTCGTTTTCTATTTTAAAATTCACTCTCTTTAGTAATATATCCGTGACTGCTGTGGATAGTAAACTTGGAATTGATAGTAAATAGCAAAACCAAGTAATTTGTAGTGTATTTATGTTCTAATGACACGTACAGACAGACGCGAAAAAAATAAATAATACGAAAGTGAGAAAACGAAAATATAACAGATTTTGGAAAAAAAGGGTAGGGTAAAAAAAATGTCCTGTATCCAAGTACCTATGCTTACTATTAAAGCAATAATTTGAGAAATATATATTAAAGGTTATACTAATATGTGAATACTATGAGTCCAGGTAACTCGATCAACTTTGTACGTATGAAAAATTATATTTATTATCTGGTCATGTCCCGCGTTTTTTTTTTGTATTGTTGTTATAATAACAGTGTAAGTTAAGACCAAAAAGTAGACCAGGAAAATACTTTATTATCTTTAATAGTTAATTTCTGGAGATCATGTGTCTGTCATTTATTCTGTTATTCCCATCTTTTAAACAATTATATTATATACGCATCATATCAATCTATCAATTAGGATACATTATTTTATTTGGCTTAATAACATATTATTGGTATTTAGTGCGACCGTGCACCTTTCGGTAGTCTCGAGTGTTTTCTATTAAAGCAATGTTTAAGTCGTCATGTTGCGGGATTTTCAAATCCCAAAAGAAGAACACACTTCAAATTCAACATGATTTTCGATTTGGTAACCGCATTACTTTAATATAGATCATTATATACATAACCTTACACAATCAATTTACTTTATATGATTAATCTGATAGATGCATGCCCAATATATTTTATTCCCAAAACCTTATTTAAAAAGGAGGGGACATGGTCAAAGTGTCGTGCAAACCAAATTATTGTTTATTGTCACGGAATAATTACAAACTGTGCTATAGTTTTTAAGATTATTGGATAATTGACTTGTTCTATAGGTACATGTACCTTACTTACCCAGGTGACATATCAGTTGTACACTTGATATTGGTATAAATTCAAAGCACTTGTTTCTATCCATTTGAAGACCCACTATTAACGTATATATATACCAGAAATAATGGTTTTAAGCGGAGAGGTGAAAAAATTACTTGGGTACCTTCTCGAAAATATACGTTGATAGTGGGTCTTCCAATGGATAGAAACAAGTGCCTGTGATTCAAATGCTTAATGATATATTAAAAGAAGATGTGGTATGATTGCCAATGAGACAGCTGTCCACAAGAGACCAAAATGACACAGACATTAACAACTATAGGTCACTGTACAGCCTTCAACAATGAGCATAGCCCATACCACAAAGGCCCCGAAATGACAATGTAAAACAATTCAAACGAGAAAACTAAGATACATGTATATGTACATTGTACATGTTGTATATGAAGATTAATTAGATTAAAGTAAACAATGTGGTATGTTTCCAAAATAAATGCTATCCGCTAAAGACCAACTGATGTTGATCCAATTACTATAGCCAAACAAATGATACATACATGTAGGTTACCATACTTCCTTCATTTATATTATGATTATTGAGTAATTTTTTGGAAACATTTCAAACCTTTACATACTGTTTATATATATGTTACAGTAAATAGGTGAAATTAGGAATTACATGTAATTACTAAAATTTAGGAATTACAGGTAATTCCTGATGCACTTAGTTAATACAAGTAATACGGCCCAGTTATTACCAGTAATTACTAAATTTAAAATGAATATTTACACCTATTTACTGACTGCTAAAACAACCATAACTTTTGATCACCTGACCATAATACAACATTGTTTTAGCTGTGTAATACTAACTAGAAGATCAGTTAGTACTCTTAAAATTTTGAATGGTTGATATGTATAAAAAATATCTTAAATAAATATGGACTTTCAAATATTTGGTTAAATCAGAGTAACTTTAGTTTTAATCCAAAATAGTTTAAGTTCAGCATTATAATACAGATAATTTTTGACCAACTTCAAGTGTTTAGTAATTACATGTAATTCCTAATTTCACCTATTTACTGTAACATATACATGTTACTACAGTTCAGCGACTCAAGTTTAAAAGGCATTTATATAAAAGAATTTAAACTTAATATCATTTTGTATGAACATCATGTTGAATATTTACATTTTCTCAAAAAGTTTTTATTTTACTTAGCTAATAAAGAAGATGATGGATTCCCAAACTGAAATCTTGATGACAGTGAAAAAATTGAAGAATTGCACCAATTGTTACAGAGAATCGATTTCAAGCAGAAACAGATGCTCAAAGATAAGGGAATACAGCAGCCATCCATGTTCCTTCACATATAAAGGTATATATTGTATATATATATTTTGTCTACATTTTCTGAATTTATGATTTTAAAAATCTTTCAAAAGATATAAATGTACATTGTAAGTCATGTAATTCAAATAGAGACGTGCCATTGTCTTTGATAAAAGATAGAGTTACATGTATGCCTTTTTAGTATTATCAGCTTATATACTTACTTAGCCTTGTTAAAATCTATAAATATACCTTATGTATATTACATGTATGTTGAAATGTCTGTCAGAATATATACATATATGCATGTGATCATAATGTTTCAAATAGCCAAACATTGTAATATATATATATATATATATACAACTCGTCTAAACATCAACCCAACAATGTTAGATCTGTAAATTTGCTTTCGCAAATTTTTGGTTCTTCCCTCGCCGGGATTCGAACCCATGCTACTGTGATATCGTGACACCAAATCGCCTGCACTGCAGCCGTCCCGCTAGACCACACGACCCCCTGGGGTATATACATGTATATATATATATATACAACTCGTCTAAACATCAACCTAACAATGTTAGATCTGTACATGTAAATTTGCTTTCACAAATTTTTGGTTCTTCCCTCGCTGGTATTCGAACCCATGCTACTGTGATATCGTGACACCAAATCGCCTGCACTGCAGCCGTCCCGCTAGACATATATATATATATTGAGTATTGGAAATCCTGTACACCCTTTCCTTAGACCAAGTTTAACAAATATAATATAAATGTTTAAATTCAACTAATTATCTCCTGGCAATACACATTTATTTTAGGAACTTTTTATGTTTTATTTTGCAGTAAGCAGCTGTTTGTGATGCTTATAGGCATAAACAATCTAGTCTGGACATGTAAAACAGCAGCTGGTTCTATTTTGAAGTAAGCTATTTGGTGATTACATTAATTTGACATGACCAGACCAAGTCTTGGGATAAATTAATAGTACTCATTGTCATGATTGTACTAGCTTTTTATTGTTTTATACATTTTATGGAAAATACTGTTAGTTGAGGCCTGCAAAAATTAATTTATAAGGAGATGAAGTGTTGTTGCCAATGAGAGTAGAGATATCTAACAAATAGCATGAATAGAGTCATGGAGGATTGAATTCATACTCATTTTTATTAGAGTGTTACAAAATAATTGCAGGAAAAAAAACAACAACAACAAAAATCAAAATAATTGTGTATTTAGTAGAATTAGCCAAATCAAACAATAACTGACTTAAATCTTGTTTGAAATTTTCACATTTCTATTGATTAAATATTATTTTATAGATCAAATAATAAATAGATAAAAGGGCAGTAATCCAGTCTCAGATTTTTGTTTTGGTTATATTGTATACAGCTGATTGTATTTTAATACTATTTACAAATACTTCTTATATGTCAAAAGAAAAAAAAATTGCTGTACCTGATATTGTGATTTATATTGAAATTGATAAAGACAACAAACTCAATAATGAGCTATTCCAATATCAATCTCCCTAGGGAAAAAATGGGGTGCTACCTAATTTTAGACCTCCATAGTGCCCATAGGCACATCAAACACTTGCCAAAATATAAGCCTGAACCCCTGAGGGGATCACACATTAAATTATAAAAGTTGTATATATTCTACACCGTGAATAAGACCAAACAATGATAGAAGGAGTTAGTTTTAAAATATAATTGAAAAACTAAACTGATACAAATCAATAATTTTTTTGATGTTGATAAATAAATCACAATGTGTAATAGTTGTAATAAATTGTTATGCCAGCCTACAATAGTAGAAGGGGTTTATTTTTGATTTTCCTTTTTGAATTTTCCTCGGAGTTCAGTATTTTTGTGTTTTTACTTTTTATGTTTAATGATCCATGCTTTTGTTTGTTTATTCTTTCATCTGTTCTGCTTTAGGTTCAAGTTTTGGTAAAAGTTTTTGGTCAGGATAGTTGTTAATGATGTTAACGACCAATCAACTTAAAAATAAATATACATGTGCCTTATGTTATGATCTTTCTAAGGATAAATTAATGGTTTGACCCCAATTTCATGGTCCATTGAAAATAGAAAATTTATCACAACTTCTAGCTATTCTTTTTATAGAGTTATTCCACGAGATTTTTGGGTCACTCATTAGAATATCTTTTAAATATATGATTTTGATTACAACTGCATTAAGATAGAATAATTGCATGCAGAAAATTATTGCTTTTGTCACATATATATCACTTGTCAATTTAATAAAATTAAACATTTTTTTTTATTACTTTATTACAGAAGCTACAAAATAGAGCTAAGGCCCTTTAAGCCAAGAAACTGCCAGTGTCAGAAAAGGACAAACTTAGAAAGGCCATGCAAATTGATTTAATGTCAAGTTGGGACAGTGATTCTGTAGATAAACTCGCCTGATCACAACTGGGATTTGACTGTCACAAGATTTTAAATCTTACATGGATAAACTAAAGTCATTTACTAGACTGTAAATACCAGAGACAGCTGAATGCACAGGGCAAAGAGCTGAGGTCCAAGTAAATCAGAGAGGCCTTGTCACAAGAAATGTACAGAACTTGCATGGATTTTTACTTAAGGGCATATGACACAAAATTGAGAGATATTAATAAAAATTTCTTTAAATTTTAATAAGGACCAATTCAAAGGTACACTTTTGGAATTTGCAAGAACAAAAATACCTTCATGTTTACTTTTGAATTATAGTTGACAGTTTTCAGTTTAAGGGGGGAACCCTTAAAATGAAGTGGTTTGGTTTATTGAATTTGATTATTTTTTAAAGTAAAAAAATGAATTACTGCTCTTTTATTTCAACATTTGCATTTTTTATTAAAATTATTTACAAGTTCAGCATATCGGTGACATCAGATTATGTTAATGTGTTTGGTTAAGCTACATATTTCTTTTTACTTAAACTTTCTGTTGCCTTTTCTAATTAATTAAATGCTGAATAATAATTTGAGTGTTGCTCATTTCAGTGTCTTGTATTTGCTGTCAAGATTTTTCCTGTTAGATTTCACATTATTTATAATCGCTTGGTCAAAGGGAGATAACTTTTTGAATCTTCACATCAGATAATCTGCGAAGAGGATTATGTAAAATGTAAATAGTTGAAAATTAATTTTATGGTTCAATAAAATCAAAATAAGTTATTGCCATTCATTATAAATAAATTTCTATCAAAAATAAGGCTCAAAGAATTTTTTTATTTTATTTATATAAATAATAACAAAGTACACACATCATGCACATGTTGACTTCATAAAATTTGTAAACAAAAAAAATTGAAAATAAAACTAAAAAATTTTAACTAATCAGGAGACAGTCAATACACCAAATATATTTATAAGCATATAAACTTATTATTTTCTTCAATTGTCCAAGTACATATTCAATATTGATAATTTTTTGCTTGACATTACATAATTTTGTTGATAAAAGTTTATTTGTGTGCTATTTTATTCAATTGTACATATTTGAAGTATTTCATTACACCTTATTATTTTTATTCTTGCATACAGCATTTGGAATGAAATTTTAATCAATGTTCGAGCAGCAGGATGTTTTTTTTGTTGAGCCTGCAACTTTTGTTGCAGAAAGCTCGACATAGGGATAGTGATCGGGCGGCGGCGTTAGCTAACTTTTTAAAAGCTTAATATTTTAGAAGGTGGAAGACCTGGATGCTTCATACTTTGTATATAGATGCCTCATGTTACGAAGTTTCCGTCAGTCACATGTCAAATGTCCTTGACCTCATTTTCATGGTTCAGTGACCACTTGAAAAAAAAGATCAGAGTTTTTGTAATGTTGAATTCTCTCTTATTATAAGTAATAGAATAATTATATTTGGTATGTGCGTACCTTGCAAGGTCCTCATGCCCGTCAGACGGTTTTCACTTGACCTGACCTCATTTCATGGATCAGTGAACAAGGTTAAGTTTTGGTGGTCAAGTCCATATCTCAGATACTATAAGCAATAGGGCTAGTATGTTTGGTGTATGGAAGGACTAAGGTGTACATGTCCAACTGGCAGGTGTCATCTGACCTTGACCTCATTTTCATGGTTCAGTGGTTATAGTTAAGTTTTTGTGTTTTGGTCTATTTTTCTCATACTATATGCAATAGATCTACTATATTTGTTGTATGGAATGATTGTAAGGTGTACATGTCTAGCGAGCAGATGTCATCTGACCTTCACCTCATTTTCATGGTTGAGTGGTCAAAGTTAAGTTTTTAAGTTTTGGTCTTTTTATCTAATACTATATGCCATAGGTCAACTATATTTGGTGTATGGAAATATTTTATGATCTATATGTCAGTCGCGCAGGTTTTATTTGAACTTGACCTCATTTTCACGGTTCATTGCTCAGTGTTAAGTTCTTGTGTTTTGGTCTATTTTTTTAAAACTATAAGTAATAGGTCAACTATATTTGTTGTATGGAAGCATTGTTAGCTGTACATGTCTGCCTGGCATGGTTCATCTGACCTTGACCTCATTTTCATGGTTCATTGCTCTTTGTTTAGTTATCTTGGTTAATGTTAAGTTTATGTGACAGTTTTTAATAAAGCTTTATACTTAGGACTATCAACATAATATCAATGATAAGTAAAGAAGGCGAGACATTTAAGTGTGTGCACTCTTGTGAATTTACGAATTATGTTAATCATGTAAATAATGTTATGTTTTTTGTTTTTTGCTTTTTGAAGTTTTTAAAATTGACAAATAATGCTAGCAGGGGAGATTATTCATTAATATTTTTATGATGCCAAACTTGAAATTTAGAGGTGCCTATGTTTGCTATTTGTTATAACCCAATTGTTATGATTCTTAAATAATCTATACAAGTAAGCATGTTAATTTGTCAATAACCATTATTTTATTAATTAGTTTGAATTTGATGAGGTTCTTTGATGTAGAACTTGACTTTTTTTAAACAAAAGTGTTTTTTTATTTGTTTTAAATGTTTTTAAAATTGTATAACAAACTTTTTGACATTTTATTTTAATTTATCACCAAAACAACTCTAATTTGTCTGACAGTATCTGAATAAAATTAATTTGTTAGATACTTTGTTTCTTTTATTGAAGTATATACAAAGGGAGATAACTCAAAATTGTTTTTTTTTATTATTCTGACCCAATTAGAAGTGATAAAAATAACTATGCCCTAGACAGGATGACAATAAGAAAATGCTAGAAATTGTTGTGTATGGTTATGCTTTGTCCAAAATTTTTTGTTATCTCCTGTATTGTATATTGCTGCCATTGTCAAAATCCAAATCACACATAGATAGCCTTGTCCTATAGTTTATATCTGGTGTTTGTGTTTTTTGTATGTCTTAGATTCTAACTCTTCAAGTTCTTATATAAATTCAGATGCATTGCCATTCTTTACATATAGGTAAAGGCATATTTACAAAATGGTATTGAGCTTTGCAAATGAGTGACATGTATTCGTTGGATTATTGTTTAAGTTTCATCTGAAAAATACAGTCTTCAATGTTTTCTGACAAATTATACATTTGCACATTGCCATTTGAAACCACAAATATTATTCTACTGTAAATACACAGAGCAGCAATCCATGCCTTTCAAGTCTAATACTTTGTAAACATGGATCAGAAAAGTTGGAGGATCAATTTTATATGTACAGTAGCTACAAAGTTATCACCATTAAAAATTCCTGTTTTTCCTAATTTTTGTTTTTTTATTTAATTAGATATTTTCAAACCAGATATTTGGGTTAAAGTAAAAACAAATCCCCAACATCCCTTTTCCAAAAAGCAGAGGGAAAAATTCTGCCTTTTCTTATTCATTTGCACTATTGTTTTGTAAGTAGTTATACAGGATTATATTGACTTTAAATTGCATTAAATTTGATGGAAGTTCTAATTTAAATAAGTCATAAACAAGAAATTTATTTGAATTTACATGTAATTAAATTACATAATTAATTAAATTTAATTTATATTTAAAATTCTTTAAATTTGAAATTTATTGAAATTTAATTTATATTAAAAGATCTTTAAATCTCAAATTTATTCAAATTTAAATTATATCAAAACTTCTTTAAATTTGAAATTTATTGAAATTTAATTTATATTAAAAATTCTTTAAATCTCAAATTTATTCAAATTTAATTTACATAAACATTTCTTTAAATTAGAAATTTATTTAAATTTAGTCTATACTTAAATTCTTTAAATTTGAAATTTATTTAGATTTAAAAATACCTTTAAACTAGGTTGAAATTTGGGAATTTATTTGCAATATTAAATTTAGTTTAAATCTATATTAAATTAGAAATTTTCCAGCAAAGTAAATGCATAATATTTTTTGTAATTTGAAATTTAATATGCATAACATATGCATTTAATTTTATATTAAATGCATCATTTCATGCAGTGTGGGCAACTATATGTCACCCAACGGCTTCAACAATAAGGTTTATTATAACAAAAAAAGATGCATGCAATGTCAAAACAAATATGCATGCATATACGAAATATTTTATTATGCTATTTTTAGGAACCATTAGTTAACGGCTTGTGGATATTTTCCTTGCCGTAATAAAAAAATGTAATTTAGAAAATACCTGTATTTATTCCTCCGATCAATCCTCCTAATCCACCATTGTTAAGCAGAAGTCCACCACCATTGAGAATTCCACCTGCCCCACCAATAATTCCACCGCCGCCAATGAGTGGACCACGTGTAACAACTCCACCACCAACAAGTCCTCCTAATAATGGACCTCCTTTGCCATATGCCGATACAGAAGATACAAGCGAAACTAGAAGTAGAGCCAACATTATAATGGATTACTTTGATCTGTAGAAGATGTGAAATATACTCAGATATGAATGTTCTTTTATACTATGATTATTGTAAGACACGTGATACATTTCTTAAAACAGTGATTTGATGTATTATGAAAAAGGAGATTTAAAATATTGTGGTTTTAAATATTGCAATTTATGTAAATTAAGCATGTGTGTTTTTTTTTTCTGTGGACACAGTTCGATACATAGCATGCAACTATCACGAACATACAATATGATATTTTTAGATTAAAAAAAATAACATACTTTGCTGGTGTCAGCCAGTTGGAAAGAAGAAAAGTATAAATCGATCAATATTAAATTCTGCAATTCATTCATATGTTGATTAAGCAGGGAGTTTTTTGTGGACACATTCCGATACATAGCATGCAACTATCACGCAGGTCAACAAATGACCTTAATAGATATGACAAAAAAGTACTTTGCTGATGTCAGCCAGTTGTAAATGAGAAAAGTATAAATCTATCAACGTTAAATGTTGCATCATCTTATAGTGCATTTTAGACGAACTTAAACGGTTTAATTAGTGTAATACGTTGACAGAACAGATTGATCCAAAGATACAATTTCTTTGAATCTTGCTGAGATGGGTACGTAGAATGAAATAGAAATGTAGAAATTATATCGTCTTGAATGAAATGGAATATTATACAAAGAACAAGTGTTTCTTTCCATTACTTGATAAATAATAGCCTAAGCAAGAACTGTCAAATACTTTGTCAGAAAATACACAAATAGCATTGATTGTTAAAAAAGAATACTTTTCCATGAGGCTACTGTCTTACTCATCCATAATATTTACAAAGTGTGCACTATAATCATCTTAGTTTTCATATTTTCAAAAGGGGTAGGTTCAGTAAGACCCCGTTTTGGCCCAAAAATATAGCAGTTTTAAAAAATTGTTAAAATGTATACTTTTATTTATTTATTGGACAGTAGAATTCTTCTGCTAAAAAGATATGGGCTGTGTTTGACAATACAATGCACATATTTCGGGTACTAGCATCATTAAGTCATGCTAAATTACTGAAATCTTTACAATTTTAGCACTTTAGTTATATTTAAGACGGTTTTCGTCTTAAATGAAAGTGACCGCATTTTTGTTCATTCTTAATATTGAAATGTAAGTTGTATTTGATAATAACACATAATATATATAAAGGTTGAAGATGAACACCGATGCGGCCACTTTCAATTTTGACAAAAAAACATCTGAAAAGTGATAATTTTTGGCATATTTGATAGATTTTTCATATTAGAGCTAGAATCGGGTTGTTTTTAATGAGTAAATCAGTTAAAATCTTTCACATATACTTAAGTGTTTGAAAAGTGTCTAAAACTTTTTGTCAGATGAACTTGCAATTTGAGGCTAAACTCGGCCTTACTGGACCTACTCCTTTAACGAGTGCCTTATATAGACCAGGATCTGTTACCCTTCCAGCGCACCGGATATAAGCCCTAATTTCTTTTGGTTCGTGTTTCTCTTAAGTTTTCTATGTTGTTTTTTTGTGTACTATTGTTTGTCTGTTGGTCCTTATCTGTTTTATCTATTGTGGTGTCAGTTTATTTCCACTTATGACTTTGAATGTCAAGCTTGCATCGTGTGTCGCTCTTGTAAAGAACGTAAAAATCCAATTTCCTTAAACAAATAATGCATAAGAAAGACTTGACCATATTATTCAGTGACTATCTTGTATTACTGAGCTCTTATTTCAGAATTATTGCATCCTTGATGTACAACATTTTATTTGAAATACAGCAATTTTTAATTTAACAATAAACAGGGACATCAGTCAATTCAACTTTGAGCTTCGCCCTTTTAATACAACAATGCATTATTTTAACGATTCAGATTCTATTATAATTTTTATAATTGATTTAAATAAAAATGAACAGTTCATTTTATATAAATGGCCAATATTTTGATTGTTTAGCAATAGTGATTTAAAACCCTACTTGTTTTACTTTAAACAAAACAATGATTATGTTTTTCAACATCTAATTTTCTGTGTAGCACGAATTGATGTTATGTTGGAGAGTATAAGCCTGAGGTATCAAGAGTACTGATATTGTTTACGATGAAAATACTACTGATATACTATGCGACTATAAGATATATAAAGCGCAGATATGATTTTGGTTCACAAATGGTTAATGCGGAGAAATATATTTTTTTATTATTCAATATTTTTAAATAAAAAGAGGACAAGCTGGTATTCTTAATTGATGCGGACAAATATTTGTAGTTATTGTGTTACATTATTGCTGTCATTCGTATTAAAGAATCAAACCTCACATAAAAATATTACTGATTTACTATGCCACTATAACATTTACATAATGAAGTACAAATATTTTCAGTTTTGGTTGATGTGGTCAAATAATTTGGTTATACGTGTCGGTCTGAGGTATCGAAACTACTGATATTTTTTACGATTGAACAATTTGAATATAAGGAGTACATGCTGACCGTCTAAATTGATGTGGACAAAATGTTGTATTCATTGTGTGTAGATTTTGCTATCATCTTTATTATAAAATCTTGACATTGAAATATTACAGATTTACTTTGCGACTAAAAAATTTACATAACAAAGTGCAAATATTTTCAGTTTTGGTTGATGCGGTCAAATAATTTGGTTAAACGAGTTCGTCTAAGGTTGAAACTACTGATATTTTTTACGATATTTTGAAAAAAAAGAGGACATGCTGGCACTCTAATTTGAGGCAATCATGATTTTCCTTCTTTCAGTTGAAAGCCTCATTGATAGTTTTATACAATCAATTCTGACATAACAATATTACCGATTTAATATGATGCACGATAGATTTACATAATAAAGTGAAAATATGGTCAGTTTGGGTTTCAAAAAGATGTGCTCAATATTTTTTGTTATATTTTAGTCAGTTTGAGATGTGAAAACTGCTGGATTTTGGTAAAGGTCTAATTAATTGGATAAATCAAAGACATGCTTGTCTGGTTTTTTTTTACAGATAAAGAAATATTTATTATGATTAATTTTTAATTATTTGAAGAGGTTTAATATCTTCAACTGTATTCGTCAATATGTCAATTGAGCAATTTTGATGTACCTTATCATTTGATATGTAAGGTCAGTGTATTCAGGATACGATAGCAATCCGCGTTAACACGCGTGTACAACAAACAATAAAAGTGCGTTTACCTTTTACGAAAATAGAAGACTAAACCTATTTGACATTAATATAAAAAAAGATGATGTAACATGATTGCCTATGAGACAATTGTCCACAATATACCAAAATATACACACAGATATTAACAACTATCGGTCACCGTACGGCCCTAAACAATGAACAAAACCAATACCACATAGTCAGCTATCAAAACCCCCAAGATGACAATGTAAAACAATAAACGCGGAAGTAAACGCTAAAGTAAAAAAGTCGTCTGTTTACTCTTTTAAGAAGATGAGCCATTCTCATTTAAACGCAGAGGTGAACGCGAGAGTAAAACGTTTAATTTTATTGTCTACTGAAATTTTGGTGTTTACACACAGAAAGTGCTCGTTTAATTTTCTTCGCCTGTCTACATGTATTGCTTGGTCTGCATCAAACTGTAAATCTTGTACCTATGACGCGTCTGACGTATTTAATGTTTACCATGTTACCTTTGATAACTAATGATACACTGCATTAGACATTTCGACAAAGAGCTCTTTCACATATCATATTTCAGCTATCATACGGGTACTGAAGCAAAATGCTCGTGAGATATATGTATGTTGTCAAAAATAGCCAGCACAAATCAAATACTAGGTAAATCTGTGCCTATGTTCTGTTCGGGATTACATCAGCAAAGCGTACGTAATCATGATACATATCCGTGATAACAACATGAACTGTACTATATGTTAAAAAAGATGTATCATTTAATGTGTGCGGTTAGTCAGTGTTAACTATATTTATTAAACATTGTCACCATACATCAATTTTGCAATAATTTTTACGATCTGATGATCAGCCAACGACATCAAAAGCTTATGAAAGAGATGAGTTAAACATATAAAACAATCATGTTTAGGGAGCTCGCGGGTATATATCTTTTTTTTAATATAGGATGTCACTATTTTTTTCTATAAATAAACGTCTTATGTTGTACTGTTATACCATAGGTTAGGGGAGCGTTGAGAACCCGCTAACATATTTATCCAAGCCACATTATGTATGTATGTGTCTGTCCCAAGTCAGGAGCCTGTAAGTCAGTGGTTGTCGTTAATTTATGTGTTTTTCGTCCTTTTTTTGTACATACATAAGTCAGTTAGTTTTCTCGCTTCAATAGTTTTACATTGTAGTTTTGGATCTCTTGTGGAGAGTTGTCTTATTGACAATTATAAAACATCTGCTGTTTGTATATTTATCCTTTACTTAACAAAAACATAAAAGACGGAGTCACCGTTTATTTCAGCTCACAATCCGCCTTCCAAAGATGCAAGCATTTTTATTAAGTTAGTTTTTTTTTCTGTTGAACATGTAAAAGAAGAAAAATGGTAATATCGAAATGAAAAAGGAACCTTATTACAGAAATCGCTTAAGTTAAACATTAGTCTATTTTAAATGCAGCTTTTTTGAAAATGCTAATGATGAGTTTCAAAAGATATTTCAATTTTAATAAATAAAGAATGGCATTTTTTCAGCAAAGTGAGATACTGTGGAACTTTTTCAATGATATAAACATCTTCAACGTCATCTGGGGCCAAAACATATTGATTTGTTTGATTGAATTGTGTACCATATCATAAAATAACAACTAATTGTGTTATAAATAAAACTTGTATCGAAAAAAAAAATTCAAATTTTTGCTGAATTTTATTGTACCATCGATCCTCCTTATATTTTAGTTAATTATATAAAGGATTCCACTGTATCCGTATGCATACCTGATGAATGGATGTCAAGAAAATCGTCGCAGAGGCATACATTTCTTAAATTGCTTTTTTTATGAACTCATGATTTGAAACATTGCACTTTAGAATAAAGCTTCCTCACAAGAATTATATTCAGTGGTGATTGCAATTCAAATTAAACGGGATTTTCAATAACGTTGTACATGTTGATGTATGGTGTTGATAAATAAAGGCAACAGTAGTATACCGCTGTTCAAAATTCATAAATAGATAGAGAAAAAACAAATCCGGGTTACAAACTAAACTTGAGGGAAATGCATCAAATATAAGAGAACAACGACACAACAGAGATACAACACCGAAATATAATAAGAATCAAAAGTACCAGGATTTTAATTTTTTAAAAAGAAGATATGGTATGATTGCCAATGAGACAATTATCCACAAAAGACCAAACTGACACAGACATTAAAAACTATAGGTCACCGTACGGCCTTCAACAATGAGCAAAGCCCATACCGCATAGTCAACTATAAAAGGCCCCGATAAGACAATGTAAGACAATTCAAACGAGAAAACTAACGGCCTTATTTATGTAAAAAAACGAAAAACAAATATGTAACACATAAAACAAACGAAGACCACTGAGTTTACAGGCTCCTGTCAGGTTATCTATTCCTGGGATAAGAAAATCCTTAGTTTTTCGAAAAATTCAAAGTTTTGTCATCAGATTTTTTTTTAAATGACCACATAATTGCTATTCATTTCAATACCGAAGTACTGACTTCTAAGCTGGTGATACCCTCGGGAACAAAACGTCCACCAACACTGGCATAGACCCAGTGGTGTATAAAGTTATCAAAGGTGCCAGGACTATAATTTTGTACGCCAGACGCGCGTTTCGTCTACACAAGATTCATCAGTGACATTCAAATCAAAATAGTTATAAAGCCAAAGACGTAGAATGTTGAAGAGCAAAACTATCATGGATGAGTGAAACAAAAGCTTCAGTCTCTAACAATCTAACAATATTTAAAGATATTGTGTGTTATGATCATTCTGTTCTGTCAAATTAATAAACTTATGAAATGAAAAAAAAAGAATTCTTCTTATATGCACTATAATATGATGCAATATTTAACGTTGGAAGATTTATAGTTTTCTCATTTATGAATTAACATCAGTCAACTATGTTATAATGTTTATATAATAAGGTCATTTGTTATGTCCGTGATAGTTGCATGATATGAAAAAGACTTTGTCCTTAAACGAAACCTGCTAAATCAACATATTCAAGAATTGCACTATTTAAAACCGCAATCTTATAAATCTCCTTTTTCATAATATATCAAACCCCTGTTTTTTAAGCTATGTATCAAGTGTTACTATCATCATAGTATAAAAGGACATGCATATATGAGTATACTTCACATCTTCTAAAGATCAAAGTAACCTATCATGATGTTGACTCTACTTCTAGCTTCTCTTGTTGCTTCTGTTTCTGCCTATGGCAAAGGAGGTCCATTATTAGGAGGGCTGGTTAGTGGTGGAGTGAATGGTCCACTCATTGGCGGCAGTGGAATAATTGGTGGCTCTGGAGGAATTGTCAGTGTTGGTGGTCTTCTGCTCAACAATGGGGGATTAGAAGGATTAGGAGGATTAGGAGGATTAGGAGGATTGATCGGAGGTTTAAATTCAGGTATGTTCTGTATGACTATTTATTTTATCAACAGGGAAAAGGGTACAACCTGCTTATAAATGGTTCATAACAATAGCATAAACAAAACCTCTCATGTTTGCTTGATTTATTTGTATTGACATTGCATGCCTCTTATTTAAAATAATGTATATACTTTTAATTGTTTCGTATTTTTTTCTTATGAGAGCTCAGTGTTATGCTGAATCAAGAAATTCGCAAGGTAAATTCTGAAAATTTGCTGTTGACAAATATCATTTATGAAGAATGTACGTCATCAACCATTTGGACGATGTTTTTTTTTTTAATTTTCAGGACTTGTCGGAGGAGGTAAACCATGGTGCACATGCAGTTTGAAATGTGCTCCAGGACAGATCAAACTGAACAAGAACTGTAACTTGGCACCACTCCTTCCCGGTAGTTTGAATACTTGTTGTTCCTTATTGCCATGGTGGGTAACAAACCAAAGTTACGGTGCTTCCCTTGGAGGAGCTGGTGTTATTAGAGGTGGAGGTATAATTGGTAGTGGAGGCATCATCGGTGGCGTTAGTGGTATTGTTGGCGGTGGAAGTGGACTTCTTGGTTCAATCGGTGGTATTGGAGGTCCAATTGGAGGTGTTGTTACTGGACCAGTTAGTGGAGTTAGCGGAGACAGCAATGTTGTCGGTGGATACGGATCAACTGGTAAAGGATACTATTAGGTATTGTAAAGGTAGGTTCCAAGTTCATCATTAAAATTTTTGTGTATTAACGGTGTATGCACATCGACCGCTTCATTATCTAATAATTTACACAAAGTATCGTTCTGGTCTTGCATAGGAACTTATTATTCAGATGGCTTGAAGTTTTCAGATGTCATAAAGTATAAAGATGATCGAGTTGTCAAATGTTACTAATACAGAATCAGAAACAGCAATATTCAATCGTCGAATGTTTTACACCCAATACTGTATGTGTTTAACCAGTAAAATTACATCCTGAATACGTATAAGGTTATTTTTAGTTGATTGCTTCCTGATGTGTTCTTCTTAACATATAATAGTTTATGAAAAAAAAAACGTTAAAGGAACACACGCACAACGACATGCATACAACCCTATATAAATAAACCAAACCTTGCTACAGACAACTAAAAATCCAAACTAGAGTTCTGAAGACAACAACATGTCTTGTGTCACAAATATAGGTAAATCTTTTTTTCATGTCTATCTTAGGTTTTGATATATATGATTAATAATATATATAATCGGGAATATATTTGAAAAATTATTGTTGTATGTCTCGTTGTAGGTAACCCGAAGAAGACCCGATATCAAAAGCTTTAAAATTGTTCATTTGTAAAATAAATATAATCCTGACCAACTTCTATGTTTATTTTTGTTTAAAGACACATTAGGCTTTGAGCTGTGTAGTGCTAATCTTAATTATTTCTTACCTAAACATTGTAAAGATGTTGCTCGTCGTTCGTAAAAAGAAAAAAAAACAGGACGACAAGCCGAACATCATTCCATAGAAAACACTTTATAGTAATTTATATTCTGATGAACTCAAACTAACACAAATAGCAAAATTATTAAGCCGACATATTGTTAAAAAGTGTGTCTCTAAATTAAACAAACAAGTTGTCAATAAGAAATTCCAGCACACTGATCACTTGTTCTTCTGTATAATTTCATCCTTAACAGAACGCAGATCTTGGTGAACCTATCTAACATAAAGAACACCTTAACCTATAAATGATACACAATGAAATAAGAGCTAATTGATAAATATAAAATCTTTAATCCACAACAATGTCTTTATTTAATTTGCCTCAGAAAGTTTTGACTTTAAAAACGTAATACTATTGTGAACATTTTTATCATTAGCTATACAATTTCAGCTATTAATACTCTTGTCAACAATCGTGTAAAATTCAAAAGATTTAAACACAATACTACTTATAAAATAATATGTTAATGGGTAAGTCGCGTTTCAATTTTCCTCGTAGTTTTTTTTACTTTTGTTACTTCACTTTAAAATTTCACGGCAATATTTAAATTCATCAAAATGTAAAAATATCAGTGTAAACATAACTTGCAGTTAAAGCATCTTTCTCGTTTGGCTATTATAAGTTAATCGAAATGTGTCTGATGTAGACGAAATGCTCTTCTGGCGCATATAATTATAATCCTGGTACTTATGATAACTATGTACACCACTTGGTCGATGACAATGCTGCTGGACGTTTCGTCGCCGAGGGTAACACCAGCCCAATTATAATTATAATTACAATTATAATCCTTTTTACAATTATGTTGATCTGAGCGTCACGGATGAGTCTAATGAAGACAAAACGCGCCTCTGGCGTATAAAATTAAAATCCTTTTATACCTTTACATTTGATAACTATTTACGACAAATATGTGGAAAATATGGAATTTCAAAGTACTGAGGAACAAAGATATATAACGTAGAGGTCCCTAAAATAAAAGTAAAAAATCGAATGATGAAAATTTGAGCATTATATTATTAGAAAACAAAATACTAGGCATCTCTTAAAATATAATAATAGAAAAAAAATGTATAAACTCAGCAGGTGGTGAAACAAACAACTGTTCTTTGGTTTTTACTTTTATATTGCATAAGATAATGTTGTTGTGGGCTGATCATCGAACCGTCAATATGCAAATTGATGTAGAATGACAAAGTTTTATTATTATGGTTAACAAATTTAATTTCGGTTAAAACAATTGCACCAATCCCTATAGTATTTGTCTGGTTAAAGTAGTTTATTAATTAACTGAAAAGGGCAAACAGCGTAGAATATTAGCTGATGTCTATTTCTTTAAATTAAAAACAAACTGTATGTCCCATTTTGAGCCTCAAAATGTTTATTTTCTTGTTAGCGTTGACACCATTTTAAAGCGTGATAAATGTATACAAATGTCTAGACTTTTACCAATGAGATCGTAAGTATACATATGACGTCAAATTGTTCAGTTGCTAAAGAAATTGCAACTTTTTTATTTATGTCATTTTTGCGAACAAATATTTGTTCAATGGTATTTATTTTAATTCGATGCATTAGAATAGAGATAACTGTATTGTACTTGAATATTGGTCTTCGTAAAAGTTGATTTAGGGATAGGATAATCGTCGCTAGTTAAACTCAATTTGCGACAGCAAAATCTACGTTTTACGAAGGCAACGCTTAAAATACAATACAGTTATCTCCTAATTTGCATATGCCATTGTTTTTTTAATTCTATGCATAAACTTCATTTCGTGTTTTTGATCTGATTAAGTTGATCTTGATAAAATATTGAGTATAAGAACATAATTCATTGTTAAATGAAATCTTTTGCTATCAAAAACAATTTAGAACAGTATGATAAAAGTATTGTAAAAACACTACTTGAATCTTCTGATTACTACGCTTGATGAAAGTTATTTCTGGTTTTATTGATTTTAATCAACTCTTATAACATAAGATACATAGCCTCACTGTGAGTTTTTATAATATGTACATAGTTGATATGAAATCAAAAGGAGCATACTTTCAAGATAAATTTATTCCGAGTTAGACTCTAAATTTATTGTTCACCTGTTCCTACCGGCTGGGACCAACATGTTTAAACAGAGGAAATATTTTTTTGTTTCTTGCTCGTGTCTTCCAAGAGGCTATCTGTTCAAACACAGAAGGTATGCTCTCAATTTCTTTTTTTCCTGTATATATGTTAGGTTCAAACAAAGGAATTATGCTGTTAAGGGCATACGATAGAGTTACAGGGGAAGTAATGACGTTGCTAACGTAAAATGTTATTTTCGCGACGTCAAACTATGACATATCGGGAAAAAGATGCATTTTTCGACTATTTTTTATCATTCAAACTGATTTAATTTGAAAACGAGTGCATGGACCCCTATTTTTAAAACGACATTTTGTTTCATTTTGCAGGGAGATTATGTGGACTAAATTTTATAAAACTGTAAATAGATGATTTTTTTCAATTTTGATAAATATACAGCAAAAAATTACGATTTTTTCTTAATTCATGACCATTTGATAAATATGAGTTATTTCTGAATAAAAAAAGGCATAATTTTTTAGGATACTTATAAAATACAAAAATTACAAATTATCTTACAAAAAACAATTTGTGTTTATCTTTTAAAACAAAAAAGTTATTGCTTTCTTTCGAAAGGGAAAATACGGCAACAAATCAGAATTTTGAGTAAATATACAAAATTTCGACCTCATTTAACTCAAAAAGTATCACATGAAGGTATATTATTTATAACATATTTGATTTAAGCAGGCAAAAACTAGCCTATATGGAAATTTTCATCAAACTGTAAATACAGGATCAAAACTGTATCATATGCCCTTAAGGCCTCTAAGCGTCCTGTGAAAGCATTAGGGGTACAACATGGATATGGGGTGGAATTGGATCAAATTGGGTTAGAAAAAATAAAGAAGATAAAAAACTGCATGGAAGTTTGGAAATCCAGAGATCTCACATTTACGGGAAAAGTTTTAATTATTAAATCTTTTGTACTGTCTGTCATTGGATACTAAATTGAAATGAGAGGTATCCCGGATATATACGAAAAACAATTAAATAATATTATATGATCCTTTATATGGGATGGGAAAACAAACCAAATCGCTAGAACAGTGTGCTGTTTACCGAAAGAAAAAGGGGGGATAGGAATGACAAACTTAAGGGACTTTATTACATCAAAACAGGTGAAAAGTATGTACAGTATTGTCAACTCAAAAACACAAAAATGGAATGCAATAGGAAAATACTGGTTAACGTCACTTGACGAAAAATATGATACAAATTTTTTTATATGTTCTTGTTCGGACACTACATGTTTTAGTCAAATACAAATGTCCAAATATTATAAAGAACTTTTAATTTCCTGGACTGACTTACAAAAAATCAAAAAATCGGTCACGAAAGAAGACCTTTTAGAAGAAAATATATTCGGCAATTGTAAATTTAAGTTCAAGGGACATGCATTTTGCCTCCAGTGGAATAAAAAAATAAAAGATATTTGGGACTTAAACAATAAATCCTTTAAAACTTCTTTTGATATTTTTAACAGTTTTAAAGATAAAAGAAATTGGATTGCACAATATAGCCGCATTAAATCTTCGTTAACACCTCAACAAATTGACGTTTTAAAAACAGACTCTATCATACAAAGTCATTCTGATAGACCTATATAAATTACAAATTCTTGTCAATTTATAAAAAAATGAGTTGTCGTTTTTGCCAAAAAATTATGCCTTAAAGATATTAAATACTTGTATGAGAATAAAACAGCTCCAAATAGCCAGCTTAAGTGGAATTTACATTTTGGGAATGAACTACCATGGGAATACATTTGGGAAACTTTAAATAAGAATTTAGCTAACAGAAAAACTAAACAACTTCAATGGAAGTTACTACATAATATAATTTACACTGAAGAAAAATTACAAAAAATGAATCGCTCAAACGGGAAGTGTCACTTTTGCAATGAAAACGAATCACTTTTTCATCTATTTATTTATTGTAAACTGGTGGAAGACGTTTGGCAGGAATTTTTTTTAGAAAATATGGAATTTTGTTCAAAATTAAATATCGAGAAATTACAAAAATCGGAAACAAGTATAATTTTTGGGGTCATTAATGCAGATGCATCTTATACCCAAATTTTAGACACGGTGCTTCTAATCACGAAATGGATTATCTGGAAAACTAGAAATATCGCAAAATATCAAAAGAAAGGGATAAGTAAATCGGTGATTTTAAATATGATAAAAGATGAAATGCAATTTTTGCTCAAATGTCTTAAACCAAAGACGAAAAACGAAGCCTTTTCTATTATGTGTGACATTTTTTGTGTATAAATATATATTTTGCGTGGTCAGGTCAGTGCAGTGACCTCTTTACTACAGATTGAATAATAATATGTACACTGCTGTCAACTCCCTGCATGTAATTTCTATTGTGTATGTAATTCATGTATATCATTGTAACAATAAATGTTGGATCAACAGGTTCATTTTATAAACAAATATTTATTCACCATACCTTTGAAATAAATACTTTTTGAAAATCAAAATCATTAATCCATTTTTTTATGAATGAACTACACATATCTTTAACAAATCGCACGAGGTAAATGATCACTCGACCAGAAATTAAATGTAATTTAAATTAACATAACAAAAGACTTGATGTATACGATAAAATTGGAACTGCCTAATAAATACAGGTAGCCTTTGTGAGAAATAAATAAAGATAAAAACATACTTTATTCAAAAAATTACATTTGGTGAGAGCTGGTAAAGATATATAGATCGATACTGATTGCAGGTACATGTACATTTGTACAAGGATAGATAAGATTTACTACTATCCAGACATGAGGACAGATCTGCTTATGACAGATTTGAGACTTTTCATATCAGACTTGAGCTTTAAATTTGTTAACAATAGTCGCATTGCTGTTTTATCCCAGTAGCCCTATATAGCAAATTTCCTAACTCCTGAGACTCTATATAGATATTATACTCAGTAAACAAGTATATATTTTTTTTTATTTCATATATTCTTATATACATGAAATAATGGCTTTTAAATCAAATACAGCTATAATAAAAGAACTGATTTTGTTTCTTTTTCTTAGAAGACGGATAGAAAGATTATCCAACGCATCAGAACACTATTATAATCATGGTATATCAACATCATTGTCAACTTTGCTTCGTTCCTCATGTTTTACAGTCTCGACCTACATTTTACTTCATGCATTACATGAATATTTCATCGTAATTTTCCTTGTTTACTCGTTGTGCACATAAATGAAATAGTTGCCACATGACGTTTAGCTACAAAAAAAAAACAATCCACCGACATAATCTGTTAACAGTATACTACTCCCAGAAGACAACCTCATATATAAAGTACAAATGAATTCACACATGTCAGTGTTGGTATTTGGATGGTGCGGTCAAATAGTTTTGTTATAAACACGATTCGGAACTACTAACTTACGTGACGGTTTAATATTATGAATACAGAGATGAAATGCTGACACTCTAAATTAATGCGGAAAGAGTTTGTATGTATTGATTTCAAATATTACTTTCATTTGTATTACATGTATATGATCCATCTTGATATAAAAATAAATTCTGCTTTATAATGCAGCCATATAGATTTACACACTAACGTGCAAATATGGTAACTTTTAGTTGGTGCGGTCAAATAATTTGTTATGCAAATCAGCCAAGTTATGCGAGACAATAAGTTGAATAAAAAGGGAACATGCTAGCACTCTAAATTTACGCAGACAAAATTTTGTAGTCATTGTGTTCTAATATTGCTGTCATTTTTTTTAAACAATACATCCTGACATAGTTATGCAGATATATAAATTACATGATGAAGTGCAAATATGGTCAGTTTAGATTGATACGGGCAAAGCATTTGGTATACAAGTCAACCTGAGGTATCAAAACTACTGAATTTTTTTTACGTATTTATATTTTTAACAAAAGGAGGACATGTTGGCACTCTAAATTTATGCAGACAAATTATTGTAGTCATTGTGTTACAATTTTGCTGGCATTTGTATTATACATTTTAACCTAACATACAAATATTGCTAATTTACTTTGCGCCTATGAATATTTACCCAATAAAGTGATTATATGGTCAGATTTGGTTGATGCGGTCAATTACTTTTGTTATGGGAGTCTGCCTGAGGTTTCAAACTACTGAAATCCTGTTGCGATACAACATTTAGAATAAAACAAGGACAAGATTTTGAAGTAAATGTATTCCAATTTTATTTTTCACATTCTATCCTAACATAAAATATTACTGAAGTATTATGCAGATATATAGATTACCATTTTAAAGTGCAAATATGTAAGTTTTGGTTGATGTGGTCAAATAATTGTGTACACAAGTCAGAGGTATCACAATTACTGCAATTTTGTCAGAATCAAAATATTGAACAAAAGGAGGACATGTTGGCACTCTTAGTGTATGCGGATAGGATACAATTGTGTAGTCATTGTCTTCCAATATTGCTGTCATTTGTATTTTACAGTATATACTGTTTCTCTTATCTTACATCGGATAAGCACCTTTAACAACATGATAACTAAAGTTGACAATACAATAAAAATAATTAAAAAATATGTTTTTGAAAGAAAACTGGTAGTGAGTTAATGCAGCTGTAAGTTGTATATTACATCTCTGTTCAAACTCTTCTAATTTAAAAAATCTAAGTTTTAAGGTAATCAAATGAATTTCTTTGCTAAATACAATACAACGCGTATTATATTTACCATTTTATTAGGTTTTTTTCTTTTTTGTTATCTTCCGTGGAGTTAAGCAGTTTTGTGATATCACTATTTATGTCACATATATGACATGTAAATAGAAAAAAAAGATGTGGTATGATTGCCAATGAGACAACTATCGACAAGAGACCAAAAATATGCTGGTGTTGTCTGGATTTTTTTTATTTTGCACACAGACAATTATTATTTCAGAGTGTAGTTCTTTATTTGTCTCGGCTTGTTTTATGTTGGGTGTAAAAAACTAAATTCTAGTTGAACAAATTAATCCTGTCTTTCGGAAGCACACACTTGTATATCAAGGTTTGTTTTGAGTTGTAATTGATCAGAGTAGATGTAATTATAATGTGTTTTCTATAGAATGAGTTCGTCTTGTCGGCGCTCTGTTTACCAATGACGTGCAACATCTTCAAAAATTTGAGGAAGAATATTACTTAAAAATTTGAATTGCACAAGCAAATACCTAATGTGTCTGTAAACCAAACTAACAATGCAAGTTGACCTGGATTATATTAATTTTACAAATATACAATTCTCAAATGTTTCCTATTAGATCTTCTTTGTGTTACCTAAAAGAGACAAAATACTTATTAACATTTTACAGATAATCTATATTATTAATCAAAACCTAAGAGTTGCTTTAAAAGAAAGTACTGCATGACATCTGATAAAATCAAGCCAGCTAAATATTACTTTCTTGTGCACGACCTGAACAATACTTTGTTCAAATGATTTCTAATTGATAGAACTGGTCAATGTGAAAACACGATTACAATTCACAAATTGAATGATGAATTTCATATAAAATAAAATTAGACATATGCAAACTTACCATTAGAATATCTAATAGTAGCCTTTACCAGTTGATCCGTATCAACCGACAACATTGCTGCCTCCGCTAACTACACTGACTGGTCCTGTTACAACACCACTAATGGGTCCTCCAATACCACTGATTGGACCAAGCAGTCCACTGCCACCTCCAACCAGACCACAAACACCACCGATAATACCTCCACCACCAGGAATACCAGCACCTCCAAGGGAAACCCCGTTATTTTGGTTGATGGCCCACCATGACAATAAGGAACAACAAGTATTCAAACTACCTGGCAGGAGTGGTGCTAACTTACAGTTCTTGTTGAGTTTAATCTGTCCTGGAGTACATTTCAAACTGCATGTGCACCATGGTTGACCTCCACCGACAAGTCCTGGAAATTAAAAAAAAAAACATTGAGATTTGATACAGTTATGTAAATAACATCGTCTATTGACGTACATTCCGATAAATAATATTTAACGAAAGGACATTTTCAGAATTTCTTGAATCACTATAATAATGTGTTTTGGTGAGAAAACATCCGCATATCAGACTTACGTAAATACAATGAAGTGTTTAAAGCTGTATGATAACAATAAATTGAATTAAATGTATGGCCAAATGTATGTCTGGCTGGTGGAGTCTGAACAGATATTCTTTATAATTTTGTATACTATCAGCAGTGTATATATGTCTTAATTTGAGCTTACTGTATACCGCCGATGGATAAGAGTCCACCAGGTTTCAACCTGTATATGCAATAGAGTTCATAACGTATTTTGTGATTTTATCTGCAGTTGGAACGTTCACCTACATGTACGTTTAATGCAGACATTAATTATACATAAGGTATTAAAAAGAATGCGTGGTGTAATTGTCAATGACATAACTCACTAGGAACCAATGACACAGCACTTATTAACTATAAGTCATAACACGACTCTAACAATTAAAATTTGGTTCATTATTCTAAAAAAAGATGAGTACAATGTCAGAACAAATAAACATGCAAATTATGCATGTGTTTAATCCTCCGATCAATCCTCCTAATCCACCATTGTTAAGAAGTCCTCCACCACTGACAATTCCTTAAGATTCACCAAGAATTCCGCCGCCGCCAAGGAGTGGACCACTAGTGAGAACTCCACCATCAACAAGTCCTCTTAATAATTGACCCCTTTGAAATATGCCGAAACAGAAGCGACGAGCGAAACTAAGAGAAGATTCAACATTCTGATGAGCTACTTTGAACTGTAGAAGATGTGAAATATACTCAGATATGCATGTCCTTATATACTCTGTTTATTTTAAAATACGTTATACATAGCTTAAAAAGAGTGGTTTGATAAATTATGAAAATGGACATTTATAAATTTGCGGTTTAAAAATGTGCAGATCATGCATATGTTGATTGAGGAAGTTTTGTTAATGTCAAAGTCTAATGCATAGCATGCAACTATCACGAACATACAATATGACCTTATTTGATGAATAAAAATAACATTGTTCGCAGATGTCAGCCAGTTGTAAATGGTTAAATAAATCTGTCAACGTTAAATATTGCATCATTTTATAGTGCATTGCAAACAAAAGTAATGCGTTTTCGTTTCATAAGTTTTATACGTGGACTTAAAAGTGAACAGAAATTTACAACTGATTTCACTAGTTCATATGCCGGACTTGTCTTATGTTCAAAATGAAGTTTTCAACATGGTTTTATAAGTAGCTTATCCTCTCACTTAGATGACAGTTATTAAAATTGTGTCAATCTTCAATAACCGAACGTTTTATAGCTAACTATACATTGTCAGTGGCGTGTTGTTGCCTGTAATATCTTACATTCAATTTTTTTTAACATTAACAGCACATCTTCTAATTTTGATATCTAATTATCATGTCAGAACAAAACATTGATTGCATATCTGATTAAAAATAGTTATTTCTACCGAGTATTTGAACAAACATTATCTTTTTAATACATTTAGTGAGTTCTAAACGATTTTGCGGAAGTGCCTTTTTTCAGAAGGGCTCAATAATTACACATGCAGTCCAAGCTCTATAACTACAGAAATAAGATGTAATAAAATTGAGAATGGCAATGGGGAATGAGTAAAAGAGACACCAACCCGACCAATGAGCAGACAACAACCGAAGCCCACCAATGGGTCTATAATGTAGCGAGAAACTCCCGCACCCTGAGACTTAAATTAATACAAACAAAATACCAAAGGATATTGTTGATCATATCTATATAAAAGTTGCCTGAGAAAGTTAAAACTTTGATTTCCATAATTTGTTTGTTATGTTTAAACGTATAACACACTTGTCTTGATTAAATTGTATACGAAAGTTTGAGGCTAACATGTGCACATCCATTTGATGAAAATTCTAAATCCATTTAAGGAAAGTTTTGAATTAAAACAAATATACCAAGTATCCCTTTAGGTGAAGTGATAAAAAATGTCTTAAACTGCACAGGTGGTTAATTATGTTAAATATTTGAACTAGTCATAATCGTATGCTGATCAACAAATCGTAAACGTTCATTTATAAATTCATGTAAGATGACAATGTTGTGTAAATATTTTTAACACTAAATAACCACACATGATTAATGATAAATCTATTTCTTAACACTATAGTGCAGTTCACGCCATTATCATGGATATATATCATGATTACGTACACTTTGCTGATGTAATCCCGAACAGAACTAGACAGAGTTTTACCTTGTATTTGATATTTGCTGGTTATTATCGACAGCATGAATATACCGCTGTGCATGATAGCTAACATATGCTATATGAAAGTGGACTGTATCCATGTTTCTCATGCAGTGTATAAAAACACCTTAATTACCAGACTTAGCTTATTATCACTAAAAAATATCAATACTTGCGAGACAGAAAATGAGATGTTGAAAAAAATCATTGCCTTTTTTTTTAGTAAAACAAGTAGGTTTTCAATTTACTATTTCTAAACTATCTTTCCTTTGAGATTGACATAGATGATCTACTTTCGGTTAAATTAATTACATCTATCATTATAGTTTATGACACGTCAAAGTAATGCATTAATTAACATGATAAAGGAAAGTTAAAGTAACAGTCGAATACTGACTGATGTCCTTATATATCAATTTCTCAAAAATAAAAAAAAAGAATCTCTCTAGTAAAAATAGAATGGTGTATACAAGGGATGCATTACTATAGAAATGAGAGCTTAGTTATAAAACTCAAGTCACCAAAAACTATGGTCCTGATATCTTATGTCAAAATGCTAAAACGGTTGGAACTGTAAATTCTTTAATAGAGAGGTAAAATACGACAGCTGACTACAGACACTCATAACTCATGGCTAGGGATTATTGCGATCAATAGACAAACAATAATACATAAAATACAACACATCAAACTAAAAACCTAGAAACACGAACAAACAACAATTATGAGTGATTTTGGAATGTCTGTATGGGTAAACCTGCTCCATATGTGGCACTTGGTAACTTTTCATATATGAAATTTTTAAAAAACTTTAAATAAGTCGAACATATATTATTGGTGAGTAAAGTATTATATGCATACCCCATTATATTTTTACTGATAATGATATTGGTGTTTTTCAGACTCGGTGATTTGCATTACTGTCTTACTGTATGAATCAAATAATGAAATGTAACACTTGTTATTTGTATAATATTCCATTTTCAATGAAGAATATTTCTGCTTTTCAATTTCATATCGGAATAATATTTAAGGAAAGTGTACGTGGTTAAACCTTTTCTGTCAAATAAAAACGCCCTGATGAAATAAAAAAAAAAATACTTTGTCTGTACTATAATATGATGCAATATCTAACGTTGTTAGTTTCATATGTTCTCATTTACAACTGGCTGACATCAGCAAGGTATTTGTTTTATCTAATACGGTCATCTTTCAAGTTCGTGATAGCTGCATGCTATATATTTTAAAGAAACCCCTGTTTAAACAAGATATGCATTGCTTGCATATTTTCAAACCACAATTTTATAAATCTCCTTCTTCATAATATATCAAACCATTGTGTAGAGCCAGGTATCACGAGTCTTACAATAAATCTAGTATATAAGGACATGGATATCTGAGTATACTTCACATCTTCTAAAGATCAAAGTAACCAATCATGATGTTGACTTTACTACTAGTTTCGCTTGTCGCCTCTGTTTCGGCATTAAACAAAGGAGGTCCATTATTAGGAGGACTTGTCAATGGTGGAGTTATCACAAGTGGTCCACTCCTTGGCGCAGGTGGAATTATTGGTGGATCTGGAGGAATTGTCGGTGGTGGTGGACTTCTGTTAAATGGTGATGGTTTAGGAGGATTGATCGGTGGATTAAATACAGGTACATTCTAAATGACCATTTATATTATCAATAAGGAAAAAGCCGCAACAAAATAGTTCTGAACAATAGCATCAACAAAATGTGTCAATTTTGTATATATCATGTATATATTAGTTCTTATTTCATGCAATTTTGTTCAAAATAATTTACCAAATTTCAATTATTGAAACCGTTCGATAATATTTAGTTGCTAAATGTTGTGTCATTTCTTACCCCAGGAGTAGATTACCTTAGCCGTATTTGGCACAACTTTTTGGAATTTTGGATCCTCAATGCTCTTCAACTTTGTATTTATTTGGCTTTTTAAATATTTTGATCTGAGCGTCACTGATGAGTCTTATGTAGACGAAACGCGCGTGTGGTGTATAACATTATTGATCCTTAGCGAGTTAACGCATTGCCAATTACACCACATATTCTTTTTTTATATGTATATGTCTGCATTGAGGAATATTCCAGCTCATTTATTAAATATGTTTTTCATCCAATATCAAATTTTGAAGTTAATACATTTTGACTTGTCGGTGGAGGTCAACCATGGTGCACATGCAGCTTGAAATGTGCTCCAGGACAGATTAAACTCAACAAGAAATGTAACTTGGCACCACTCCTTCCTGGTAGTTTGAATACTTGTTGTTCCTTATTGCCATGGTGGGTAACCAACCAAAATTACGGTGCTTCTCTAGGAGGAGCTGGTATTATTGGTAGTGGAGGTATCATCGGTGGTGTTAGTGGTATTGTTGGAGGTGGTAGTGGACTTCTTGGTCCAATCGGTGGTATTGGAGGTTCAATTGGTGGTATTGTAACTGGACCAGTCAGCGTAGTTACTGGAGGCAGCAGGGTTGTCGGTGGATACGGATCAACTGGTAAAGGATACTATTAGATATGATAAAGGTAAGTTACTAGTTTATTATTCTTTGTGTATTAACGATGTATGCACATCGACCTCTTAAATAACAATTAATTTAGACAAAGTATTGTTCGAGTGGTGCAAAAAAAAGTATTTTTTCAGATGGCTTCAAGTTTTCAGATGTCAAACAATATGAAACTGATCGAGTTGTCAAAAATGAGGTTTTTTGTAGTTGCATGCTGCCTGCTGTGTTTTTGTAAACATATAATACATAACAACACCTTGATACAGACAACTAAGAATCCAATGTACATCAACTAGAGTTCTGAAAAAAAATTTAGGTGAACCTTTCTTTTCGGGTCAATCTTAGCATTTGATATACATGATTTATAATATATATTATCAAGAAAACCTTTGAAACATTCTTATTGATATATTGTCTCTTTGTAGATAACACGGAGAACACCTGGACTGAAATGCTTTAAAATTGTACATTTGTAAAATAAATATATCCCTGACCAACTTTCACGTTTATTTATGTTAGGTGTTTAGTTGTGTACAGATTATTTTTAATCATTTTTTACCAAAATTTTGTGAAGATGTTGCCTGTCATTCGTACAAAGAACGCAACACGACGACAAGACGAACATCATTCTATAGAACTAACACTTTGTAGTAAAAGAGAGACGAAAGATACCAAAGCGACAGTCAAACTCATAAATCTAAAACAAACTGACAACGCCATGGCTAAAAATGAAAAAGACAAACAGAAAAACAATAGAACACATGACACAACATGTAGTAATTTATACTTTGATCACTGTCATATGTTTGACTGTGTATAGGCACTTACATAAATCTAATATGACGGAATGAACATGATTGTCAAGCTGACGACAATAATCCCTTATCTGACAGATGCATAATACAATGTATTCCATTATTCTGACAACGGGGTGTGAACAAAAAACACAGACACAATACATGTAGTATGTTATTCATGTATAAAACTAGGGGGAAAGCAGTCAACATTGCGTTGTACTCTTAAACACTATAAAACAAGAAAATATATCAAGAAATAAAATAAAACCAAGGCATATAACCAACAGCATGTCAATGTAAACTATAGACAATAACACAAACATTTATCAAAGCACAATGAGGCAATTTCAGAATGTATAAGAACCGAGCCACGTAAATTGGATAATATCATTAATGGACTAAAAAGTAAAAGTAAAAATTTTGCATAGACGTATAATTAAAAACATCATACTATAACACGTTACCAAGATGGTGCACAAGGTCAGTACCAATATTGTAGGATTCAAGACAATCGTATATTAATTGTGAAGTTGATACAGTATATTCATAAATAAGGTCATGGTTTCTTCTGATGAACCTTTTTTTTTCAAGAAAAAGGACTAGACGTTCTTTGACATACTCTTTGATCATCAATTTTCTATTTAGAACCTGGTTAATGTAACAAAGTCTGTGTAGTAGCTGCAAGCTCCAGAATATTGAATGAGATAGGAACTATATATATCATCTACCGGTGATGTTGCTATACTGGTACTTAGGTTGTGGATATTGGTAGTTTCAAAAAGAAATAAAGGTGTACAGAGCAGGGATGCGTCAACACAGAAAAAAGAGATTATCAATGAATTATATCACAAAATGTCATGTTTAAGCGATATTTCTTGTATCCAAGGCATAGATTGATTACCTGAGCCGTAATTGGCACAACTTTTTGGAATTTTTTATCCTTAATGCTCTTCAACTTTGTACTTAATTGGCTTTATAAATGTCACTGGTGAGTCTTATGTAGACAAAACACGCGTCTGGCGTTCTTACAAAGTACCTTTGATAACTATTAAGTGTATTTAATGTCATTTTTTTTTCTGAGTTTAAACGTTAGTGTCTATAAAAGAGGGGCGAAAGATACCAGAGGGACAGTCAAACTAGTAGATAAAAAATAAACCGACAACATCATAAAATGCCGTATATAAAAATCTGTTGAATTATTCGGGAAAATATCATTTATTAGAAGTATATCAGTTTCAAGAACCATTATTTGATTTTTTGTAAGATATTTCTAATTGGTAAATTTGCAGATTTGGCAATCTAAAAATTATTTTCTTAATGATTTAAATATCAACTTTTGTTTTGCTATTTTAATTTCCTCTAATTTTGTTCAAAATATATGTTATGATTATCAATATGTTCTTTCTCAACAAGGAACACATGAAATAAAAACAAAGTGCTTATATCTGTAAAATAATACAATATGATGCAATAGTTAACATTGCTAGATGTATACTTTTCTTATTTAACTGTTTTTGGCAAAACTTTTAGGCATTTTTGGTCTTCAATGCTCTTCAAAATCGTACTTTATTTGGCCTTTTACAACTTTTTGCTTCGAGCGTCACTGATGAGTCTTTTGAAGACGAAACGCGCGTCTGGCGTAAATATAAAGTTTTATTCCTCGTATCTATGATGAGTTTATTCACAACTGGCGTACAACAGCGAACTATGTCATTTTTCTTTGATCTAACATAATCAATTTCTTCGTTCGTGCTTGATTATTCATCCTATTACCGAACATAAATTAAGGCAATAAGTGAAATATGGAATGTATGTATATCTTGAGATTTTTTCTTGAAATAAACATTGATAAAGTATTTTCTTAATTATGTTTCTAATATGATTTTTTGGCAAATATCAAACTTTTGGAATCATCGGAGAAGAAAGCGACAAACTACAATATGAAAAGGTATGATACTTTTAACATTGGTGGTTTCGAGAGGTTGACAACTGATGTCAACGAGAATGAAGAGGGAAATTTCAAATTTTATGTCTTCCAAGAGGAACTCTATGGTATTTTTGAAAAGGCACATAAAAAAACAGGTCATGGCGGCAGAAATCGAATGATAATAGTTATCAAAGATACCAGGATTATAATGCAGTACGCCAGACGCGCATTTCGTCTACATAAGACGCATCAGTGACGCTCATATCAAAATATTTATACCGCCAAACAAGTAAAAAGTTAATGAGCATTGAGGATCCAAAAATTCAAAAAGTTGTGCCGAATACGGCAAAAGTAATTTATGCCTGGGATAAGAAAATCCTTAGTTTATTCGAAAAATTCTATTTTTTGTAAACTAAAAACATTTATAAAAATGACCACATTATTGATATTCATGTCACACTGTAGGGTTGACTACTGGGCTGGTGATACCCTCGGGAACAAAACGTCCACCAGCAGTGGAATCGACCCAGTGGTGTAAATAGTTATAAAAGGTACCAGGATTATAATTTAGTACACCAGACGCTCGTTTCGTCTACATAAGACTCATCAGCGACGCTCATATCAAACTATTTATAAAGCCAAACAAGTACTTAGTTGAAGAGCATTGAAGATCCAAAATTGGAAAAAGTTGTGCCAAATACGGCTAAGGTAATATATGCCTAGATAAAACAGATGTCGTACCAATACCTATATTTGATCGAGGGAAGTGTTACAGTAGAAATTTACTCGGCTGAGTCATTGAGGTCAGATATTTAATCAAAAGTTTGCATCATTTAATACAGAACAGAAAAAAAACCTAGTAAAAGTAAATATGATTATGTTAATTAAAGAAGGTTGTAATGGCCCACCTCTTTTGAAAAATCCATGATCTGCACCTGCTGAGAAAAGTAAGATGCCGATTAATGCCACAAAGACAGTTAAAAATCACCATATGCAACATGACTTCATTTTGTAATTCATTGAAAATAATTGCAAATAACTAATTAATTCTACTCTCACAAACATTATTTTATCTATGTTTTAATGAAAATAATCAAACTGCCTCCATAAGAATTTCATCTGTTTATCTTTTCAGGTCAATGATTAGGGCAATGTTGTTGTAGCTACAAGATTTGGACAACTCCTAGTAACATTTGGATAAAATGAGATGGAAATCTGTTAACAAAATTCAATTCTGGAAGAGGCAATACATTGTGGAACAACTTTAAGTGTTCGCGAGGCAGCAACCCATCAGTCATTATCTGGAGGGGAAGGAGTTTTCAAATGTTTATGTAAATTTAAATGCGTAATTATGCGGTGCAAATGCAGAAAAAACGGGAGACAGTGCAATAGTCGGTTTCACATTCCAACAACTTGTGATAACAAATGATATTAACACACATTTCTATCAAGTTTTAATATTTTTTAAGTAATATTTGATAAGTTTTAATATTAAAAAGATATGTAATCTGTGATTTTATTTCCAGTAGATGACATTATTTTAAACTTCAGTTCTCGTAATGAAAGCTATTATGTAACAATTGCATATTTTTTTTTTTAATTGAATGAATGTCTTTTATTTACTCGCATTTATATTTTAGGCATTATTAAAATCTTGAGATTTATACATTTTAAGCGAAATCACAGACGCTGGTACAATTTTAAAATTTCCAAACAAGGCGCAAAGACTACAAAGATATGCCAAAATAAAAATAGTTATTTGCGATGTGAACTGGCACAACTCTAAATTTCCAAAGGTGGGGACAGTTGAGATGTTGAAACAACTGCGTGGAAATACAGTCCCAATAAACAGTTTTTTTCCGATCTAAGCTGGTATAATATTTAAAATATGACAACGGTAGAGAAATTGCAACAGAGACTGCGTATTTAAACATCCCAAATATATAGCAATTTGATGATCAGAAAAAATTGTAATACATTTTTACCATGTGTCCTATGGGTAAGTAATATCACGTGGCTGCGTATTTATACATCCCTGCCAACTGTAATTAAAGTTAGTGTAATTAAAAAATTATACTAAACACGGGAAACAGCACAAAAAACATTTTCCAAAAGACCAAAAAAAGTGAAAAAGTATATTTAAACAAAACGCATTTGACTAACAGGTCGAATAACTGATGCTCTTTAACCCTGTTGACTGCCATTGGCGATTGCCAAATAAAATTGATCACAAGATGTAACAAAATGGATCTTAATATAAATTTAATACTAAACAGAAAACAATAAACTTGTGATCAAGATGTTATGCAACAAACATGAGGTTTCAGTATTTTTTTGTACACCAGATCGTGATTTAGACAAAAAATGTCTCTTCCATGATGTAAGGGATCAAAACTGTATTTGAAAGGCCATATAATTTACCCTCAATTTTAGGCAGACTCTTGAACTTTAAGAGTCTATATATATAGGATGAATGGATAATATAAACCGGAGGGAAAATAGGATGCAAGCACAAAAGAAAAAATTGAAACAAGTCTAAATTGAAAACTACTATCAAACCTATATATATGATTGCGTTGGATAAAAACCGCAATTTTTATACATGTGCATTTAAAACAAATTTCGTTGTAGAAGGGTTTAAATACAGCACAAATAACATTTTCCAAAAGACCAAAAAAGTAAAAAAGTATATTGAAACAAAACTCATTTGCCTAACAGGTCGAACAACTGATGTTCTTTAACCCTTTTGATTGCCATTGGCGATTGGCAAATACAATTGATCACAAGATGTAACAAAATGGATCTTAATATAAATTTAATACTAAACAAAAAAACAATAAACTTGTGGTCAAGATTTTATGCCACAAACATGAGGTGTCAATGTTTTTTGGTACACCAGATCCTGATTTCGACAATAAATGTCTCTTCAGTGATGTTAGGGATCGAAACGGTATTTGGTAGGCCATTTAATTTACCCTCAATTTTAGATAGACTCTTGAATTTTAAGATATAAAAAAGAAGATGTGGTATGATTGCCAATGAGACAACTATCCATAAAAGACCAAAATGACACAGACATTAACAACTATAGGTCACCGTACGGCCTTCAACAATGAACATAGCCCATACCGCATAGTCAGTTATAAAAGGCCCCGATAAGACAATTTAAAACAATTCAAACGAGAAAACTAACGGCCTTATTTATGTTAAAAATGAACGAAAAACAAATATGTTACACATAAACAAACGAAAACCACTGAATTACAGGCTCCTGACTTGGGACAGGCACATTCATAAATAATGTGGAAGAGTCTATATATAGGATGAACGGATCATATAACCTGGAGGTAAAATATGATACAATCCCAAACGAAAAAATATAAAGAAGTCTTAATTGAAAACTACGTTCAAACCTATTGTTGCGTGGATAAAAACTGCAATTTGTATACGTGTGCATGTAAAACAAATTTCGTTGTAAAAGGTTATAAATACAGCACAAACAGCATTTTCCAAAAGACAAACAAAGTGAAAAGGTATATTTAAACAAAACGTATTTGACTTACAGGTCAAACAACAAAGGTTCTTTAACCCTGTTGACTGCCATTGGCGATTGCAAAATAAAATTGATCACAAGATGTAACAAAATGGATCGTAGTGAACATTTATTTATTTTTATGAGCTTCCCCAATGCATGCTTGGAGGATGCCTCGAGCCTTTTAGAAAAGCTTATTTAATCAATAAACCATTCAGATCCCACAAATGTCAATCAGATTGAGAATCCACGCTGATTTCAACTTATAAAAAGCTCACATTAGCCTTTTGAAGTTGCTCGTTTATAAATTAGATAAAAGCAGCTTCAGTTTAAAAATACATCTTTATTCTGTACACTTATTAATATTTTACAGACATTGCAATTTCTTAGAGTAGAGTTTCAATCTATTACTGACATTATGAAAATATTACCTATTTAATATAATATGTCTATGGATTGATAAAAGTATAATCATCATTTTGTTGGTATGTTCAACATGTTCAAAGAAAGTTTTGATCCTTTATGTAAATAAAGGCAACAGTAGTAAACCGCTGTTCAAACTCATAAATCCATGGATAAAAACCAAAATCGGGGCAACAAACTAAAACTGAGGGAAACGCATTAAATATAAGAGGAGTACAACGATACAACACTACAATGTAACACACACAGATACGGACCAAGTAACAGACAAAATCCCAAGAGAATAACAAATATAACATCAAAACCAAATACATGAATTTGGGATAGACAAGTACCGTGACACGTCTTATCGCAATGTGAATTTACACTAAAAAATAAGAAAAAACAAACGACGCAACGTTAAAATGTAACACATATGTAGGTTGCATTTCTGTAAATATTGACAATGCAATTTCCCATAGGAACTCCTTTTACGGCTAAAACTGTACCACTTTTACTATGAAGTTTTGAAAAAAATCTTATCCTAGAATTGAAAGTTCATATGCAACACAATTTTTTTCAAAGGTCAAAATATAGGGCTGTGCGGCATATTTTCAACGTTTATATGCCCTGAACTTCTCAGAGTTTAAACTTACACTAATTTTCTTAACTACCCCTACCTCGAATGAAAGGTTACCACAGATTTCAATGTAAACAATATGCACGTGTTTATTTACTGGTAACATTCCCAAGTTCTGTCTCTGCGATATGGAACACAGAGAGCATAACTGGGAACCAGTATGTAAACAAAATGAATTTTCTATGAATATTCAATTACTCCCCAAAAGAGGCGTGTTTTGAGAAACAACTGTATTTACAAAGTGCAACCTATACAGACATTTATTTAAATAGAAAACTCGCTAAAATCAGTTTTTCTCACATTAATACTCATTTATCAGAATTATAGTCTTAAAGAAATCACTGTGTATACTCTAAGTTTTTCTTTACTATACATTTTATACCCCCTCCCCTGTTTCAATTTTTTAAAGAATTTGAAAACAAGACTTTAATTATTGCCAGCTTACCCTATTTGCATATTTTCTGATAAAAAATGCCTAGAACCTGTTAAAAACTGTTTTGATAACATATTGAAAGCATATCAGAATATCATAAATGTAATGTTTAGCAGTCAATCATTACAACATTCAAGATTATATAAAGTATCCAATCCAGCCTCTATCTCCAGTCCTTATCTTACTGTATGCCTATTTGTCAATTAAAGAACACATTTTCTGCCTCAAATGGTCAATTTAGAATTCTTGCCACAACAGTATAATCTTTAACCATATATCTGACACAATTTAGCTACTATATATACTAGAAGTGTTCAAACAAAGCCATATTTGCAATAGTTGTATGTATGCAGATACCAGTCTGAGATATAAATTCACTTAAAATGTTGTAGAGATGACTGCTAACATTTGATTTTTGCATAACTTCCAAGCATAGTTATTGTTTTCTATATCAAGAACTTTAAAATCATAAAATCATAGCATTTACAAGTTAAATTATTTGTTTTATGACCCAGGGGTAGGCAATTTTCTATGTTTCTTGCCCCTGGGGCCTCAAATTTCCTAAATAATTCTGCTGTTTCTAGCAATTTGGAATATTTAGTACATATTCAGGATAGAACACACTATTGTAAGTTTTCTTGAGATATTTTTGTTTTTCTAGCTTGTATTTATTATGCCGTGGTGACAAAAAAGCAGATTTAGGTGTTGCGGCTTACTTTTGGGTTATCGAAAGGACACAAATACCCCATAAATAATATTCAGGAAGGATCTATGAGTTTCAATGACTGCGAAGAGTAAATATAAGCACTTCTTAACAATTTAACTTACAAATATGCAAATATTATGATTTAATTTTGTATCCAGAACTTTAAGTAAACTATGCATACTGTAAACTGTGAATTTATGCTGAGTCATCATATTTAAGGCCCAGGTTTCTATCAATCTTCATTAAATATTTATAAAACTTCTTATTTGAGTTAATTTCTTTGAAATCTGTGAAATAAAGCAAATTTGGTTAAATTCTGAATGTTCCCCTTTTTCACCCTATAGGTTGCATTTCTGTAAATATTGACAATGCAATTTCCCATAGGAACTCCTTTTACGGCTAAAACTGTACCACTTTTACTATGAAGTTTTGAAAAAAATCTTATCCTAGAATTGAAAGTTCATATGCAACACAATTTGTTTCAAAGGTCAAAATATAGGGCTGTGCGGCATATTTTCAACGTTTATATGCCCTGAACTTCTCAGAGTTTAAACTTACACTAATTTTCTTAACTACCCCTACCTCGAATGAAAGGTTACCACAGATTTCAATGTAAACAATATGCACGTGTTTATTTACTGGTAACATTCCCAAGTTCTGTCTCTGCGATATGGAACACAGAGAGCATAACTGGGAACCAGTATGTAAACAAAATGAATTTTCTATGAATATTCAATTACTCCCCAAAAGAGGCGTGTTTTGAGAAACAGCTGTATTTACAAAGTGCAACCTGTAATATCTATGTATAATTGTGTATTCAACTAGGTAAAATGCCTTTTTGATCTTTCCTGAATAATTTACATTGCAAGCAATAAACTGTGCAATCCGTTTGTGTTTTTTTTCACATACGAAATTTATCAATAAGTGCATGAAAGTAAGAAAAGTTTCTAAATCTATAAAACTTTATTTAAACCGAATAACAGTTTACATAAACATGCTGTTCTAAAACATTTATAAAATGTACCATGGAATGATGAGCATTATTGAGGAAGCAAATAAACTAATCTAATGAGCTTTTTAGAGCATTTTTAAAGCTCTATTATAGTATAACGCCATGCATAATCTATGACATAGCATTGAACAGTTTTCTTGAATGTATTAAGTATACTATGAGTGAACTTTTACCACCGGAATTGTGGTTAATTATATTTTGGTATTTTGAAGTAGAATATTAAGTTATTATTCCAATGTTTTCTGATAATTTTACCAAGGATTTGTATGTGAAGACTATACAAATCCCTAATTTTACTAAGTTTTTTACCATTGGATTATATTTAGCAATGAGAGTAAGTGGAACTATCCTTGTTTTATTGGTCTTCAATACAATTGTTTTTTCTATTCGTGCTATTTTAAACGTTTTTAATAACATTTTCTGTCATTTTTTTTCAATATCCTCTTTCAACTAACGTATCGTGTAAGATAGTTAAACGTTTATCTAATTCAACGATGTCATCATTATTTCTAATATGACGTATAAATTCCCTGTAATACTTGTAAATGTGTGTTTAGGATAAGCACTAGGGATTGGTAAATATTGATACGTTTAGGTTTATATTCGCCTGTTTACGGGAAGTATTATGGTAAACCGTTGTCTGTCTATCCGTTCGTCGTCAATATGTTGGACATTAACTCAAAAACTCTTTAACCTATTTTTGTATAAAACTTTGGTGAATTGTTTGTATCTATTGACGTGAGCGCCCCTTCGTTTTTTTTTTTTAATTTAGATCTTACGTTTTCTAGCTATGTGGTTTTATTCATTTAAAATGTTTGAAAAGGGTTCCTCGGAACTAAGTGTCTTGTCTACTTTTGCTGTTAATCGGAGGATAAACAAAAACGGGAAACAATCAATCAAAATATTCCTCTCGATACTCCTGTCCATGTGTTGGTAAAAATCCAGAATAGTTTATGAATCTAATAAATGTTTTAAAAAATTTAACTGCATCCTGTATCTAATATTTACCGAAAAAAAGTCCATTTATAAGTAAAAGACAGATAAACAGGTACATCATTTTAAGACAATTTCCTTTTAGATACTAGCTTTTGATCACAAACAAATATCTGTCCAAGTTTGGTACAAATCTAGGATATTTTATAAGAAGTAATAACAATTTTTGAAAACTTAAATCACAGAATGAATATATGGTACCCTGGTAGAAAAATTAAGTATATTTATAAGAAAAATATGGAAACAATGTTTTTTGTTTTACAAATTTACCTCTTGGTACTTTATTCAAAGAGAGAAAATCAATTCTAGATACAGTTTAGTCACCGGTAGTTGGTCCATCTATATTATATTGTAAAACTATATATGTTATTTCTGCAGAAATTTATTTTGTTGAAAAAGACTTGACTTTGTTTAAAGGGGCACTAGCTACGAGATATATAAAAAATCTAAAGTTTGATTTTTCTTTGTTCAATCAATAACGAAAGTGAAATAGTGAAATAACAATTCGCTTTGTGCAGCCAAAAAGGTTCAATTTTGTCAAATTACGCTAAGAAACATTGATAATTAGTTATTCACTTGCAAGTGAATGAGTCGACCTCTTTAAGTCCGTATTCATGTGAACTTCAATTTAACCCCCAGCTAGATATAGACAACGTATGCATTGTACGTGTACTGGTTATTTAAAGAAAAAAGAATGACAACAATGAAAGTGAAACTACGGTAAATCATTTGATTACTAATTCGATGCTCATAAAATCATCTTATACGGTTAAAAACAATGAAAAACATATATTTTTAATCTATATAATAAAATCAAATAGACCTATACATCTCCAACTGCACGTGTAGGTGTAATCTATGCATATCCTTATTTATGTTTACATCGCTTATATGGTCATCTGAGGTCAAATCGATAGTTAATTAGATGGCGTCTGCGCTAAAATACACACGAAACGAACCTATATATTATCTATGCCATGCTCTGTAAACTGTTCATTTTAGATTTTTGATAGTTTGTATTAATGTTTTACATTGTTATAAATCAAATATGAGAATTTGAGTCAAAGTGGTGATCATGAATTTGACAGCTAGTGCCCCTTTTATCGTTAAATAATCAATGTAATCAATACGTAATCACTTGTATAAAATTGAACTTATTTGTACTTCTAAAAATATAAAACGTCATAATTGACAATGAAACACTTTGTATTTGTATTTTATGCTGTCTCATGATCATAAACAAGCTTCTGTCCAAGTTTTGTTCAAATTCAGGATAGTTTTAGAAAGTTATTTAAATCTCAAAAACTTTAACCAAAGAGTTAATAGGTGTGGACGCCGCGCCGATGCCGACACAGACGGAATATAGGATCGCTATGTCTAGTTTTTTCAACTTAAATAGAAGGCTCGGCCAAAAAGGAGAGATTTTCCAGATTTCGGACAATAACTCAAGAATTCGTTCACCAACTTGCATGTCATTTTGGTGAATTGTTTAAATCTATTAACATTAGCTCTTTTTAGTTTTAAAAATTTTTATATTGATCGTTTCCGAATTACATAAAAAAGGTGATTTTTCCAGTTGTCGGACAATAACTCAAAAATGCTTTCTTCAGTTCTTATGAAGCTTTAGTGAATTGTTCATATATATTGATGTTAGCTCCCTTTAGAATTTTATAAATTTTAGATTATAAATTTCGAAGTTTTATTCATTACAAAAGGGGGAATTTTCCATTTTTTTCGGAAAATTACTCAAAACGCAATTCTTCTGAATCTTTGGTGTATTGATTATATCTATTGATGTTAAATCCCTATAAATTTTATATATTTTAAATTTTACGTTTCGGAGCTGTGGAGTTTTATTTATTAAAAAGGGGGGACTTTCCAGTTTTCAGACATTAACTAAAAAAATGCTTTCAGCAATTCTCATGAAACTTTGATGAATTGTTTATATCTATTGATGACACTTCTCTTTTGGTTTTCATACATTTCTAATATGACATTGCGAAGTGATTGAACGGTATGTCTTTGAAAATGTAACGGGAGTATCATGCGCTCAGGGCACAGCTGTTTATTTTGAGGCTGTTATACATTTTTATGGAATCTTTCACCTCTATGCACTTTGGTATATAAATTGGTCAAACTAAATCTAGACACATCAAATGTGATTTTCAGCAGAGGGTCAGTTTTGTTCGTTTGTGCCTGTAAAGACCATAAAACTCGTGTCTCTGTATCGATATTGTAATATTATGTTCTCTTTTCATTGGAACGTATCTGAGATATTTAATTATAAGAAAAACAGATGTATAACTGCATGTCTGAGAAAATATACCCCCAATAGGAGCTCCTATGATTTTTTTGTTTATAACTGTCCATTAAATTCAAATTCATTGTTTCTTAGTATTAATTTAACAAATGCCGTTAAATTGTTTTGTTGGAAATTTTATAATGTATATGTCTGTGTGGCAACTGATTCTAATGCATTGATAACTGTTTCTTTTAAGTTATCATTCTTCATATTTGTTTACATTTACATAACATCATAGACAATACGAATGCATTATTTCTTGACCTTGTGCGACTCTATTTTATTAATGAAGTCTTTTGTATGTTGAATGTAAAAGTGATGCATCTTCAAAAATGGTTTTAAATTTAGATCCAGTAATCTTTCAATGTGTCTGTGGTTGCGTTACACTTATTGATGATTAATTGTAAATAAACAATTATGTTGCCAACTATATGACCAGTTCGAAATTCCTCATTAATTATTTCTAGATAGATTTGATGAATTTTTAAAAAAAGTACATGTGTCCATGTTTTGATTCGTTATAATTCTTCAAGAAATATAAAGTTTGTGAATCTATTTCTTTTTTCCTATATATTTTTCAATAATGTCTTTTATAGATTTGAAAACAACGCTAATAGTTTGTTTATTTATTTTCAAGTAATGATTACTGTTAAGGTTATGTGTTCCTGCTTTGTTGTAATTGATCTTATTTACGATCACTGTTGTGTTATTTTTTATCGGCTTTAGATATATAAATGCTATCATTATGTTTTAGTTCTATTAGTGCTTTTCGTACTAATTTTGACAAATTGTTCCTTAACTGTTTAAAATCAAATTGATATGCATGCTTGTGTGTCAATTAAGTAATTGTATATGGCAACAAAGTAAAACTTTATTATTACAGACATACAAAAGGCTCACAAAAAGCTCATACAAGCTCTTAATTATAAATCTTTCCATTTGATTGACATTCATGAGAATGTAATGGTGTATTAACGAAAACAATCCTCTAATAGGCGCTGAGCATCCTCCAATCATGCCTGGAGGAAGCTCACTAGAATAAATATACGTTCCCTTAATATAAATTTAATACTAAACAGAAAACAATAAACTTGTGGTCAAGATATTATGCAACAAACATAAGGTGTCAATATTTTTTTGGTACACGAGATCCGGATTTCGACAATAAATGTCTCCTCAGTGCTGTCCGCCATTTGCGATTGGCAATACAATTTACCACAAGATGTTACAAAATTAATATTAATATAAATTTAATACTAAACAGAAAACAATAAACTTTTGGTCAATATGTTTAAGGGTTTAAGCTAGGATTTTGAGGGCTTTAGTCACTTTTGCGCGCTATTAAAATCAACCTTATTTCGTGTAAAAGCAATGGACCAATGATGTATATTACTAGCTTCATCTTTTGACTTAGTCAGATTTTTAAGGGATTGAGGCACCAGCATGATTGGCAGTTATTGTATGATTTGACTGTATTGGCCATTATTATGAAAGATTCTGACATGGAATTCAGAAATTTAGTTCACAATTTCTCTTTAGTTTGTTCCAGGGGTCATTCCTTATCAACAAAAGTTGGATTCTATTTTTTTAAAACAAGGAATCACAGCAAACATTAATTTGCAATGATTATTTCACTGCATAATCATTATCCTTATAAAACGTCTTGGTCAATAATTTAAAATCATTTCTATCAAGTTGGAAATGTATAAAATCCTTTTTGGAACGATTATCATGACTGAAAGGAGGTTGTAAACAAATCAACAATAGATCACGTTTACTACTTTCGGTTTTAAAATTAAACGAAAACGGGAAGTGACACGTGGATAATAATTCAAAACGAGTCCGGATTCATCAAAAAATTATCATATTTCGATTTAAATTCCTTTAGTTAGAGATATATATTTGTCTCTCTCGTTTAATTGATTCTAAATGATTTCGTATTTTACGTTTTTAATGTCTATAAATAGTCAAAAGAATACTTTCACGCATGCGTAGAACACAATACAGGAAGCACCTGTTTAAAACATTTCTCGTGAACTTTTTGAATAAGCACATTCACCGTGTAGAACGCCACATGCGGGGTGTCGGCTATGTTTGACACAGTTTTAAAACCAATTGATTTTAACTAAGAAACTGGTATTTGGTATAAGTCAATGAGAGGAATACAATTCTATATAAATGATACGGAGGGTAGCAGTGTAAAGTGTTTTTTTATACCGAAATTTGCATATAAAGGCTCAAAATCGGCAACACGGAAAACTAGTGCGAGGTGTTTGAGAAAACTGAGCACTGAAAACGACTGCTTTTGCTTTCAGGAAATAGATTATGTTGCGGTTCCTTCCGTGCAATACATTATATGGTACTGAAAGATCTAAAAATAAGAAATTTTGATGCTTCAACTTACCTTGTTACTTTTTTGTCGCTTCAAAATTGCCACCCCATGTCAAACATAGCCGACACCCCGCATGTGGCGTTCTACACGGTGACATTAAAGTTCTTTATTTTAAATGGAAATTGTCGAAAGTTTTTGATGAAAATTTAAATCAAACATGACGAAAATGCCTTCGAATGACGAATCTACGACAAACTAACTTCAGATTGTGATCGTTTGGGAAATATTGAAATTCATGTTACATTTTTGATTAAATGACGAAATTATACTCCTTGTTGTTGAAATGCCGACTGACTGATTTTCCTGGGGAAATAATTATGATGGTCATTCAATTATGGGGTTAATTAATAAATTACAGATAAGTGCCCCATCTGATGGCGATAAGCGGATTAATTGTAATCACAACTTGTAACACCTGTTAAAAATGTTAATTACCTGGAGGTCATAAACTTGTCAAAAACATGAAGACAGGTAGATTTATAGTTTTTATTGCGATTTATTTTTTTACACTTTCAAAATTAAAGTGACGAAATTGAGTTGAAATACTTTCGTCAATGAGAAAACCCTTTCGTAAAATACGAAAGTGACGAGCGCTAGCAAAATCACAAAATATATATATACAAAAATGTTGACACCTCATGTTTGTGGCATAACTTTGAAACTTTGTGATCATTGTCCTCTACAGAAAAAAAACACGTTCTGGCCTATTCATTGTTGTTCTTTATGCATTGGTGAATTTAAATGTATATTTTACTTCATTAAAATTTATTTTAAATTTTGTACAAGTTAAAACCATTTTTAAGCAATATTTTGTACAGGTTATAACATGTATGAGGTACTTTTGTACATGTTATAACTTGTATTTTTGCATTATACAAGTTATAACATGTACAATATTTTTGTACATGTTATAACCTGTACAAAATCGCAACTTGTACACGACATATATATATATATTTATATACCAAAAATTGAATTAAGTGTCCATACTAGTGAAAATATATATAAAATTGAATTACAAAATGCTCCTAAAGTCCTTTAATTTTCTACATTTTTCTACAACCGGTTTCACATCTTTGTTTTGCTTTTTGTTCTAAAGCAGTTAGTCAGCCTAGAAACTGTATAATTTCTTCTGAGTGTCACACATGTGACAACAGTTTCGTAGAAAGATACCATAGTTGTATAACAATCACGAATATGTAAAGAATATGTTTAGCATTTCTGTAATATGCAAAGCCAGTTAAGGTTCTTAAATCCTCTTAGTGGAAACATTCACAGATATCAAACTCAACTAGTGTTATACTGTGTTCACGCTTTTTCTTTCTTAGAAAATGCATTCCAGCTGAACATGATGTACTTTTCTTTTTGAAACTCAACATATCGTCGCAAGTGTTTTATTAAATGTAGAATAACAAAAGGCAACGGTAGAATACCGTTATTCGTTAGAAGTAAATCGGTAAAGCTAAACGAACACCGATTCAAAACTGCATGAAACATGTCAACTATTTCTTTTATTTTCTCGTTTAGGAAAGCAAATTACACGAGCAAACATGCAAACTCCGATTGTTAACAGAACCACACATGGACAAAAATTAACAAATGCATTTGTTTCTTATGATTTTATTTATAAAAGACCTTAACAGATTGCAAGCATTATATTGCTGTGTCGTATCACTGTCAACTACAAAGAGAAAATACATGAATTAATGCTACAGATACACAGTCAATGTCAACTCTTAGTTGAGACACAACACATGTGTTTTTTTTTTTTTTTATTTTCTTTAGCAATTTTGTCTGATTTGTTAAGTTTAAACTATTATTATTTGTAAACGATTTTATTCTGTTAATGTGTTAGTCCAGATATGATAGAAACAAATGTTACCATGCTTCTACCAATGATAATGTAAGTAGGTCATATATCTTAAATGTGTTAATATATATCCATCACAAAAGTAAACGTAACAATAATGCAGTACTGGTCATTTGCCAATTTGTCACCTGTATTTATGTAACAAAACATAAGTCAAATAATTTCAATATATTAATTTCCTGATCGATTTAAGGGAAAAACACCACCTGATTATCTCTATATTGATAAAACATGATATGGATTGCTCAGGATTTCTCCCACAAAATGTGTACTGGAAAACAGAATACAGTATAAAAGAAATGTTTAACTGTTCCCATTTTACATCTGGTTTCATAAAAAGACATATACTAAACTTGAAAGTTCACAAATACTACTATTATGTTTTAAAGGGGAAAAACAAAGATTGTACGGAATTTTAAACAACAATCTAATTCCTCTAATTTTCGTACTTTCAAAACTGAAACATAACTACACAAATACGTTGATCGTAGTGAATCTTATTGTTGATGATTTACACCTGTCCAGTAATTCACAGTTAAAGAGGAAATGTCATCGAAAATAAATATGAAAAAAACAACTTACATTTTATATACTTAATAATATCCGCCTTTACTAATTGGTCCGCGAACAACATTGCTGCTACCTCCAATGACGCTGACTGGTCCTGTCACAACACCACCAATACCACCAATTGGACCAAGAAGTCCACTACCACCTCCAACAAGACCACTAACACTGCCAATAATACCTCCGCCACCAATAATACCAGCTCCTCCAAGGGAGGCACCGTAATTTTGGTTGGTTACCCACCATGGCAATAAGGAACAGCAAGTATTCAAACCACCAGGAAGGAGAGGTGCCAAGTTACATTTCTTGTTGAGTTTAATCTGTCCTGGGGCACATTTCAAACTGCATGTGCACCATGGTTGACCTCCACCGACAAGTCCTGAAAATAAATCAAAACATCGAGATTTGAAAAAAGTTATGTAAATTAAATCGTGTAATGACGTAAATCCTTGATAAATAATATTTTACGAAAGGACATTTTCAGAATTTCTTGAATCACCATAATAATGAGTTTTCGTGAGAAACCATCCCAATATCAGACTTACGTAAATACATGAAATGTGTAAAGCTGTATGATAAAAAAATAAAATAAATATATGGCCAAATGTATGTCTGGCTGGTGGTGTTTGAACAAATATTCTTTTTAATTTTGTATACTATCAGCAGGTAATACATGTCTTAATTTGAGTTTACCGTATACCGCCGATGAATCCACCAGAGTCCACCAGGTTTTAACCTGTACATATGTAGATGTCATAGAGTTCATAGCGTATTTTGTTATTTTATCTTCAGCTGGAACGTTCACCTACATGTACGTTTATTGTAGACATTGATTATTCAAAAGGTATTACAAAGAATATATGGTGTAATGACAGTACTCATTGGGGACCAATGACACAACACTTACCAACTATAGGTCATAACACGACTCCAACAATTGACAGTAGGTACTTTATTTCAAAAAGGATTAATACAATGTCAGAACAAATAAACGTTCAAATATGAGAGATGTGTGTTTATGCTATTGTTAGGAACCATTGTATAATGGGTTGTAGATTTTCCCTCATAGATAACATAACGTTATTTACAATATACCTGTGTTTAATCCTCCGATCAATCCGCCTAATCCTCCTAATCCCCCATTGTTTAGCAGAAGTCCACCACCACTGACAATTCCTCCAGATCCACCAATAATTCCGCCGCCGCCAAGGAGTGAACCACTAGTGAGAACTCCACCACTAACAAGTCCTCCTAAATATGGACCTCCTTTGCCATATGCCGAAACAGAAGCAACAAGCAAAATTAGGAGAAGAGTCAACATTATGATGGGTTACTTTGATCTGTAGAAGATGTGAAGTATACTCAAATATGCATGTCTTTATATACTATGATTATTGTTAAGCACGTGATACACATCTAAAAAAAATATTGGTTTGATATATTATGAAAACGAAGATTTATAAAATTACGGTTGAACAATGTGTATATTTTGATTGAGGAGGTTTTGTTAGTGTCAAAGTCCGATGCATAGCATGCAACTATCATGAACATACAATATGACCTTATTAGATGAATAAAAATAACATTGTTCGATGATGTCAGCCAGTTGTAAATGGCTAAAATAAACTGTCAACGGTTAATATTGCATCATATTATAGTTCATTTTAGACGAAAGTAATGCGTTTTCGTTTCATACGTTTTATACTTGAACTTAAAAGTTAACGGACATTTACAACTGATTTCACAAGTGCTATATTCCTGACTTGTATTATTATCTTACTTGGATGGCACGTGCATAACGTTCCAATATATTGACAACGATCTGTGTACAAAACAAACAAAAATGTAAAAAAGGGTACAGCAGTCAATATTGTGTTATAATCTCAGCCTCAATACATAACAATTTGTCAACAAAGAAAAATTGAAAGGCATGTAGACGAAGCAAATTAGCAAAAACAAATGCCAGTACTACAAATATTTATGTCAGCACAATCACACAATGACAAGATGTATAAGTACCCAGGCCTGTGAACAACATATTACCAAAAATAGATGTAACAGTAAAATTAGTCATTTAGCAAAAGCAAATAAAAGAATAATATAACACATTATAAAAGTGATAAACAAAGTCCGTACTAATATTTTTTATCAAGACCGTATAGAATTATTTATGAAGTTGACGTAGGATATTTATCAACAAGGTCTTGGTATCATGCGATATTTTTTTTAGAAAAACAGACGACTTTGTTTTCTAAATTTATCCCTGGTTCTAACTTTCTTCTCAGACACTGGTGACGTTTTAACACTTTCTGTCAGTATGAACCTGTCCCGAGTCAGGAACATGTTGTTCTGAGTTTGCCATTGGTTCAAGCCGGTCATATTTCGTTTTGTTGTATTATAAATTAGACTGTTAAAATTGTGTCAATCTTCAATAGCCGAGCGTTGTATAGCTAACTATACATTGCGAGGGTTTTTGTCATTGTCAATGGTGTGTTGTTGCCTGTAATATCTTACATTCCAATATTTTGAGCATTAACAGCACATCTTCTAATTTTGATATCTTATAAGCATGTCAGAACAAAACATTGATTGCAGATCTAAAAAAAAAATTAGTTTCTACCGAGTATTTGAACAAACATCTTTTTTAATACATATAGTGAGTTCTAAGCGATTTTGCGAAAGTGCCTTTTTTTTTAGAAGGGCTCAATAATTACACATGCAGCCCAAGCTCTATAACTATAAAAATAAGATGTAACAAAATTGAGAATGGAAATGGGGAATGGGTAAAAGAGACACCAACCCGACCATAGAGCAGACAACAACCGAAATCAACCAATGGGTCTGTAATGTAGCGAGAAACTCCCGCACCCTGAGACTTAAAATAATGCAAACAAAATACCAAAGGACATTGTTGACCATATCTGTATAAAAGTTGCCTGAGAAAGTTGAAACTTTGATTTCTATAATTTGTTTGTTATGTTTAAACGTATAACACGTTTGTCTCGATTAACTTGTATACGAAAGTTTGAGGCTAACATGTGCAAATCTCAGGATTTTAAAATAAGTCAAAAATCCATTTGATGAAAATTCTGAATCCATATAAGGAAAGTTTTGAATTAAAACAAATATACCAAGTATCCCTTTAGGTTAAGTGATACAAACTGTCTTAAACTGCACAGGTGGTTAATTATGTTAAATATTTGAACTAGTCATAATCGTATGCTGATCAACAAATCGTATACATTCATTTATAAGTTGATGTAAGATGACAATGTTGTGTAAATATTTTTAACACTAAATAACCACACATGATTAATGATAAATCTGTTTCTTAACACTATAGTGCAGTTCACGCCATTATCATGGATATATATCATGATTACGTGCACTTTGCTGATGTAATCCCGAACAGAACTAGACAGAGTTTTACCTTGTATTTGATATTTGCTGGTTATTATCGACAGCGTGAATATACCGCTGTGCATGATAGCTGACATATGATATATGAAAGTGCTCTGTATCCATGTTTCTCATGCAGTGTATAAACACACCTTAATTACCAGACTGAGCTTATTATCACTAAAAAATATCGATACGTGCGAGACAGAAAATGAGATGTTGAAAAAAATCATTGCCTTTTTTTTTTTAGTAAAACAAGTAGATTTTCAATTTACTATTTCTAAACTATCTTTCTTTTGAGATTGAGATAGATGATCTACTTTCGGTTAAATTAATTACATCTATCATTATAGTTTATGACACGTCAAAGTAATGCATTAATTAACATGATTAAGGAAAGTTAAAGTAACAGTCGAATACTGACTGATGTCCTTATATATCAATTTCTCAAAAATAAAAAAAGAATATCTCTAGTTAAAATAGAATGGTGTATACAAGGGATGCATTACTATAGAAATGAGAGCTTACTTATAAAACTCAGTCACCAAAAACTATGGTCCTGAAATCTTATGTCAAAATGCTAAAAAGGTTGGAACTATAAATTCTTTAATAGAGAGGTAAAATACGACAGCTGACTACATAAACTCATAACTCATGCGATCAAAAGTCAAACAATAGTACATAAAATACAACACATAAAACTAAAAACCTAGAAACACGAACAAACAATAATTATGAGTGATTTTAGAAATTCTGGATGGGTAAACCTGCTCCATATGTGTCACTCGGTAACTTTTCAAATATGAAATTTTTAAAAACTGTAAATAAGTCGAACACATATCATTGGTGAGCAAAGTATTATCTGCATACCCCATTATATTTTTACTAATAATGATATTGGTGTTTTTCAGATTTCTTACTCTATGAATCAAATAATGAAATGTAACACTTGTTCCTTGTATAATATTCCATTTTCAATGAAGAATATTTCTGCTTTTCAATTTCATATCGGATTAATATTTAAGGAAAGTGTATGTGGTTAAACCTTTTCTGTCAAAAAAAAAAAGCCCTGATGAAATAAAAAAAACAAAATACTTTGTATGTACTATAATATGATGCAATATCTAACGTTGTTAGTTTCATATGTTCTCATTTACAACTGGCTGACATCAGCAAGGTATTTGTTTTATCTAATACGGTCATCTTTCCAGTTCGTGATAGTTGCATGCTATATATTGTAAAGAAACCCTTGTTTAATCAAGATATGCACTGCTTGCATATTTTCAAACCACAATTTTATAAATCTCCTTCTTCATAATATATTAAACCATTTTTTTAGAGCCAGGTATCACGTGTCTTACAATCAATCTAGTATATATAAGGACATGAATATCTGAGTCTATTTCACATCTTCTACAGATCAAAGTAACCCATCGACATGTTGACTCTACTACTAGTTTCGCTTGTCGCCTCTGTTTCGGCATTAAACAAAGGAGGTCCATTATTAGGAGGTCTTGTAAATGGTGGAGTTATCACAAGTGGCCCACTCCTTGGCGGTGGTGGAATTATTGGTGGATCTGGAGGAATTGTCGGTGGTGGTGGACTTCTGTTAAATGGTGGTGGTTTAGGAGGATTGATCGGAGGATTTAATACAGGTATGTTCTAAATGACCATTTATATTATCAATAAGGAAAAAGCCGCAACAAAATAGTTCTGAACAATAGCATCAACAAAATGTGTCAATTTTGTATATATATTAGTTCTAATTTCATGCAATTTTCTTCAAAATAATTTACCAAATTTCAATTATTGAAACCGTTCGATAATATTTAGTTGCTAAATGTTGTGTCATTTCTTACCCCAGGAGTAGATTACCGTAGCCGTATTTGGCACAACTTTTTTTAAATTTTTTATCCTCAATGCTCTTCAACTTTGTATTTATTTGGCTTTTTAACTATTTTGATCTGAGCGTCACTGATGAGTCTTATGTAGACTGGTGTATAACATTATAATCCCGGTACTTTTGATAACTATTGATCTTTAGCGAGTTAACTCATTGCTAATTACACCACATATTCTTTTTTTTATATGTATATGTCTGCATTAGTGAATATTCCAGCTCATTTATTAAATATGTTTTTCATCCAATATCAAATCTTGAAGTTAATACATTTTGTTTAAATTGCAGGACTTGTCGGTGGAGGTCAACCATGGTGCACATGCAGCTTGAAATGTGCTCCAGGACAGATTAAACTCAACAAGAAATGTAACTTTGCACCACTCCTTCCTGGTAGTTTGAATACTTGTTGTTCCTTATTGCCATGGTGGGTAACCAACCAAAATTACGGTGCTTCTCTAGGAGGAGCTGGTATTATTGGTAGTGGAGGTATCATCGGTGGTGTTAGTGGTCTTGTTGAAGGTGGTAGTGGACTTCTTGGTCCAATCGGTGGTATTGGAGGTTCAATTGGTGGTATTGTAACTGGACCAGTCAGCGTAGTTACTGGAGGCAGCAGGGTTGTCGGTGGATACGGACCAACTGGTAAAGGATACTATTAGATATGATAAAGGTAAGTTTCTAGTTTATTATTCTTTGTGTATTAACGATGTATGCACATCGACCTCTTTAATAACAATTAATTTCGACAAAGTATTGTTCGGGTCGTGCAAAAAAAGTATTTTTCAGATGGCTTGAAGTTTTCAGATGTCAAACAGTATGAAGCTGATCGAGTTGTCAAAAATGAGGTTATTTGTAGTCGCATGCTTCCTGCTGTGTTTTTGTAAACATATAATACATAGATAAACAACACCTTGCTACAGACAACTAAGAATCCAATTTACATTAACTAGAGTTTTGAAAACAAATTTAAGTGAACCTTTCTTTTCGGGTCAATCTTAGCATTTGATATACATGATTTATAATATATATTATCCAGAAAACCTTTGAAACATTTTAATTAATATATTGTCTCTTTGTAGATAACACGAAGAACACCTTGTCTGAAATGCCTTAAAATTGTACATTTGTAAAATAAATATATCCCTGACCAACTTTCATGTTTATTTATGTTAGGTGTTTAGTTGTGTACGGATTATTTTTAACTATTTTTTACCAAAATTTTGTGAAGATTTTGCCTGTCATTCGTACAAAGAACGCAACACGACGACAAGACGAACATCATTCTATAGAACTAACACTTTGTAGTAAAAGAGAGACGAAAGATACCAAAGGGACAGTCAAACTCATAAATCTAAAACAAACTGACAACGCCATGGCTAAAAATGAAAAAGACAAACAGAAAAACAATAGAACACATGACGCAACATGTAGTAATCTATACTTTGATCACTGTCATATGTTTGACTGTGTATAGGCACTTACATATATCTAATATGGCGGAATGAACATGATTGTCAAGCTGACGACAATGATCCCTTATCTGACAGATGCATCATACAATGTATTCCATTATACTGACAACGGGGTGAGAACAAAAAACACAGACACAATACATGTAGTATGTTATTCATGTATAAAACTAGGAGGAAAGCAGTCAACATTGCGTTGTACTCTTAAACACTATAAAACAAGAAAATATATCAAGAAATAAAATAAAACCAAGGCATATAACCAACAGCATGTCAATGTAAACTATAGACAATAACACAAACATTTATCAAAGCACAATGAGGCAATTTCAGAATGTATAAGAACCGAGTCACGTAAATTGGATAATATCATTAATGGACTAAAAAGTAAAAGTAAAAATTTTGCATAGACGTATAATTAAAAACATAATACTATAACACGTTATCAAGATGGTGCACACGGTCAGTACCAATATTGTAGGATTCAAGACAATCGTATATTAATTGTGAAGTTGATACAGTACATGTATATTCATAAATAAGGTCATGGTTTCTTCTGATGAACCTTTTTTTCAAGAAAAAGGACTAGACGTTCTTTGACATACTCTTTGATCATCAATTTTCTATTTAGAACCTGGTTAATGTAACAAAGTCTGTGTAGTAGCTTCAAGCTCCAGAATATTGAATGAGATAGGAACTATATATATCATCTACAGGTGATGTTGCTATTCTGGTACTTAGGTTGTGGATATTGGTAGTTTCAAAAAGAAATAAAGGTGTACAGAGCAGGGATGCGTCAATACAGAAAAAAGAGTTTATCAATGAATTATATCACAAAATGTCATGTTTAAGCGATATTTCTTGTATCCAAGGCATAGATTGATTACCTGAGCCGTAATTGGCACAACTTTTTGGAATTTTGGATCCTTAAGGGGGCTCCTGAAATTTTCAGGCATTAAGCTTATTTCCTGAAATCTGATGATGATTATTCATCCTATTGCCGAACATAAATTAAGGCAATAAGTGAAATATGGAATGTATGTATATCTAGAGATTTTTTCTTGAAATAAATATTGATAAAGTATTTTCTTAATTATGTTTCTAATATGATTGTTTGGCAAATATCAAACTTTTGGAATCATCGGAGAAGAAAGCGACAAAAGATTACTACAATATCAGAAGGTATGACACTTTTAACATTGGTGGTTTTGAGAGGTTGACAACTTATGTCAACGAGAATGAAGAGGGAAATTTCAAATGTTATGTCTTCCTAGAGGAACTCTATGGTATTTTTAAAAAGGCACATAAATAAACAGGTCATGGCGGCAAAGATCGAATGATAATAGTTATCAAAGATACCAGGATTATAATTTAGTACGCCAGACGCGCATTTCGTCTACATAAGACGCATCAGTGACGCTCATATCAAAATATTTATACCGCCAAACAAGTAAAAAGTCAATGAGCATTGAGGATCCAAAAATTCAAAAAGTTGTGCCAAATACGGCTAAGGTTATCCTGGGATAAGAAAATCCTTAGTTTTTCGAAAAATTCCATTTTTTGTAAACTAAAAACATTTATAAAAATGACCACATTATTGATATTCATGTCACACTGTAGGGTTGACTACTTGACTGGTGATACCCTCGGGAACAAAACGTCCACCAGCAGTGAAAGCTATTATGTAACAAAGGCATATTTTTTTTATTTAATTGAATGAATGTCTTTTATTTACTCGCATTTATGTTTTAGGCATTATTAAAATCTTGAGATTGATATATTTAAAGCGAAATCACAGACGCTGGTACAATTTTAAACTTTCCAAATACGGCGCAAAGACTACAAAGATATGACAAAATAAAAATAGTTATGTGCGATGTGAAATGGCACAACTCTAAAGGTGGGGACAGTTGAGATGTTGAAACAACTGCGTGGAAATACAGTCCCAATTAACAGTTTTTTTCCGATCTAAGCTGGTATAATATTGACTAACAGGTCGAACAACTGATGCTCTTTAACCCTGTTGACTGCCATTGGCGATTGCCAAATAAAATTGATCACAAGATGTAACAAAATGGATCTTAATATAAATTTAATACTAAACAGAAAACAATAAACTTGTGATCAAGATGGTATGCAACATCTTTGTTCTGTACACTTATTAATATTTTACAGACATTGCAATTTCTTAGAGTAGAGTTTCAATATATTACTGACATTATGAACATATTACCTATTTAATATAATATGTCTATGGATTAATAAAAGTATAATTATCAAAAATAATTTGCAATATTTTTTTGTTGGTAAGTTCAACATGTTCAAAGAAAGTTTTGATCCTTTAGGTAAATAAAGGCAACAGTAGTAAACCGCTGTTCAAACTCATAAATCCATGGACAAAAAACAAAATCGGGGTAACAAACTAAAACTGAGGGAAACGCATTAAATATAAGAAGAGAACACCGATACAACATTACAATGTAACACACACAGAAACGGACCAAGCAACAGACAAAATCCCACGAGAATAACAAATATAACATCAAAACCAAATACATGAATTTGGGATAGACAAGTACCGTGACACGTCTTATCACAATGTGAATTTACACTCCAAAATAAGAGAAAACAAACGACGCAACGTTAAAATGTAACACATATGTAACATCTTTATATAATTATGTATTCAACTAGGTAAAATGCCTTTTTGATCTTTCCTGAATGACTTACATTGCAATCAATAAACTGTGCAATCCGTTTGTGTTTTTTTTTCACATCAGAAATTTATCAATATGTGCATGAAAGTAAGAAAAGTTTCTAAATCTATAAAACTTTATTTCAACCGAATAACATTTTACATATGTATCAATATTGTACTATTATGTTCTCTTTCCATTGGAAGGTATCTAAGATATTTTATTATAAGAAAGACAGATGTACAACTGCATGTCTGAGAAAATATACCACCAATATGCGCTCCTATGATTTTTTTTGTTTATAACTGTCCATTAAATTCAAATGCATTGTTTCTTAGTATTAATTTATCAAATGCCGTTAAATTTTTTTTGTTGGAAATTTTATAATGTATATGTCTGTGTGGCAACTGATTCTGGTACATTGATAACTGTTTCTTTTAAGTTATCATTCTTCATATTTGTTTACATTTACATTACATCATAGACAATACGAATGCATTATTTCTTGACCTTGTGCGACTCTATTTTATTAATGAAGTCTTTCGTATGTTGAATGTAAAAGTGATGCCTCTTCATTTTAAATTCAGATCCAGTAATCTTTCAATGTGTCTCGTGGTAGAGTTACACTTATTGAGTATTAGTAGTAAATAAACGATTATGTTGCCAACTATATGACCAGTTCGAAATTCCTCATTAATTATTTTTAGATAGATTTTATGAAGTTTGAAACAAAATGTACATGTGTCCATGTTTTGATTCGTTATAATTCTTCAAGAAATATAAAGTTTGTGAATCTATTTCTTGTTTCCTATATAGTTTATCAACAATATCTTTTATAGATTTGAAAACAACGCTATTAGTTTGTTTATTTATTTTCAAGTAATGATTACTGTTAAGGTTACGTGTTCCTGCTTTGTTGTAATCGATCTTATTTACAATCACTGTTGTGTTATTTTTTATTGGCTTTAGATATATAAATGCTATCATTATGTTTTAGTTCTATTAGCAATGATTAGTGCTTTTCGTACTAATTTTGACAAATTGTTCCTTAACTGTTTAAAATCAAGTTTTGATATGCATGCATGTGTGTCAATTAAGTAATTGTCTAGGGCAACAAAGTAAAACTTTATTATTACAGACATACAAAAGGCTCACAAAAAACTCATACAAGCTCTTAATTATAAACTTTTCCATTTGATTGACATTCATGAGAATGTAATGGTGTATTAACGATAACAATCCTCTAAAAGGCGCTGAGCATCCTCCAATCATGCCCGGAGGAAGCTCACTAGAATAAATATATGTTCCCTTAATATAAATTTAATACTAAACAGAAAACAATAAACTTGTGGTCAAGAAATTATGCAACAAACATAAAGTGTCAATATATTTTTGGTACACATGATCCGGATTTCGACAATAAATGTCTCCTCAGTGACGTTAGGGATCGAAACAGTATTTGGAAGGCCATATAATTTATCCTCAATTTTAAATAGACTTTATCCATAAAAGACCAAAATGACACAGACATTAACAACTATAGGTCACCGTACGGCCTTCAACAATGAGCAAAGCCCATACCGCATTGTCAGTTATAAAAGGCTCCGATAAGACAATTTAAAACAATTCAAACGAGAAAACTAACGGCCTTATTTGTGTAAAAAATGAACGAAAAACAAATATGTAACACATAAACAAACGAAAACCACTGAATTACAGGCTCCTGACTGGGGATAGGCACATTCATAAATAATGAGGAAGAGTCTATATATAGGATGACCGGATCATATAAACCGGAGGGAAAATTATGATACAAGCCCAAATGAAAACATATCAACAAGTCTAACTTGAAAACTACGTTCAAACCTATGAATGCGTTGGATAAAAACAGCAATTTTTATACGTGTGCATGTAAATCAAATTTCGTTCCAAAAGACCAAAAAAGTGAAAAAGTATATTTAAACAAAAGGCATTTGACAAACAGGTCAAACAACTGATATTCTTTAACCCTGCTGTCCGCCATTGGCGATTGTCAAATAAAATTAACCACAAGATGTTACAAAATGGATATTAATATAAATTTAATACTAAACAGAAACAATAAACTTTTGGTCAATATGTTATGCCACAAACATGAGGTGTCAACATTTATGTATATATATATATATATATATATATATACAACTGGTCTAAACATCAACCCAACAATGTTAGATCTGTAAATTTGCTTTCGCAAATTTTTGGTTCTTCCCTCGCCGGGATTCGAACCCATGCTACTGTGATATCGTGACACCTAATCGCCTGCACTGCAGCCGTCCCGCTAGACCACACGACCACCTGGGCTCTTAAAAATAGAGCTTTCGATGGCCGTGTGTTACCTTTCCACGTCAGTTTTAATCTAGCGGCGTACTGCAGTACATGATATATAAGGCATGAAGATGTTATTGTTACAGATCAGCTAAATTATCTATAGTAAAGGATCCTACAAATTAATGTAAAATACAGTCACAGAAAATAATTATATTTATAAGTACGTCTGAGTCAGTGACAACCCTACAACAGATGTATCCATCGGATCGCCATCAATGATGGTGATACATGGCTGTGTACATAATATATATACAACTCGTCTAAACATCAACCCAACAATGTTAGATCTGTAAATTTGCTTTCGCAAATTTTTGCTTTTTCCTCGCCGGGATTCGAACCCATGCTACTGTGATATCGTGACACCTAATTGCCTGCACTGCAGTCGTCCCGCTAGACCACACGACCACTTGGGCTCTTAAGAATAGAGCTTTCGCTGGCCGTGTGTTACCTTTCCACGTCAGTTTTAATCTAGCGGCGTACTGCAGTACATGATATATAAGGCATGAAGATGTTATTGTTACAGATCAGCTAAATTATCTATAGTAAAGGATCCTACAAAATTAATATAAGATACAGTCACAGAAAATAATTATATTTATAAGTACGTCTGAGTCAGTGACAATCCTACAACAGATGTATCCATCGGATCGCTATCAATGATGGTGATACATGGCTGTGTACATAATGTATATACAACTCGTCTAAACATCAACCCAACAATGTTAGATCTGTAAATTTGCTTTCGCAAATTTTTGCTTCTTCCCTCGCCGGGATTCGAACCCATGCTACTGTGATATCGTGACACCTAATCTATATATATATATACAACTCGTCTAAACATCAACCCAACAATGTTAGATCTGTAAATTTGCTTTCGCAAATTTTTGGTTCTTCCCTCGCCGGGATTCGAACCATGTGATTATATACCTAAAATTGAATTCTGTGTCCACACTAGTGAAAATATAAATAAAATTGAATTAAAAAATGCTCCTAAAGTCCTTTAATGTTCTACATTTTTCTACAACCGGTTTCACATCTTTGTTTTGCTTTTTTTCTAAAGCAGTTAGTCAGCCTAGAAACTATATAATTTCTTCCGAGTGTCACAAATGTGACAACAGTTTCGTAGAAAGATACCATAGTTGTATAACAATCACGAATATGTAAAGAATATGTATATGCATTTCTGTAATATGCAAAGTCAGTTAAGGTTCTTAAATCCTCTTAGTGGAAACATTCACAGATATCTAACTCAACTAGTGTTATACTGTGTTCACGCTTTTTCTTTCTTAGAAAATGCATTCCAGCTGAACATGATGTGCTTTTCTTTTTGAAACTCAACATATCGCCGCAAGTGTTTTATTAAATGTAGAATAACAAAAGGCAACGGTAGAATACCGTTATTCGTTAGAAATAAATCGGTAAAGCTAAACGAACAAAGTTTCAAAACTGCATGAAACATGTCAACTATTTCTTTTATTGTCTCATTTGTCATTTAAGCTTGTTATTATATGTAACTCCTTCGGAATGAAGAGGTAATTTTTTAGGAAAACAAATTACACGAGCAAACATGCAAACTCCGATTGTTAACAGAACCACACATGGACCAAAATTAACAAATGCATTTGTTTCTGATGATTTTATTTATAAAAGACCTTAACAGATTGCAAGCATGCCATTTCTGTTTCGTATCACTGTCAACTACAAAGAAAAAATACATGAATTAATGCTACAGATACACAGTCAATGTCAACTCTTAGTTGAGACACAACAAATGTGTATTTTTTTTGTTTTTTTTTTATTTTCTTTAGCATTTTGTCTGATTTGTTAAGTTTAAACTCTTATTATTTGTAAACGATTTTATTCTGCTGAATAAGAATTAACGTATGTTAATGTGTTAGTCCAGATATGATAGAAACAAATGTTACCATGCTTCTACCAATGATAATGTAAGTAGGTCATATATCTTAAATGTGTTAATATATAATCCATCACAAAAGTGAACGTAACAATAATGCAGTACTGGTCATTTGCTAATTTGTCACCTGTATTTATGTAACAAAACATTAGCTGTTCCCATTTTACATCTGGTTTCATAAAAAGACATATACTAAACTTGGAAGTTCATAAATACTACTATTTTGTTTTAAAGGGGAAAAACAAAGATTGTACGGAAGTTTAAACAACAATATAATTCCTCTAATTTTCGTATTTTCAAAACTGAAACATGACTACACAAATACGTTGATCGTAGTGAATCTGATTGTTGATGATTTACACCTGTCCAGTAATTCACAGTTAAAGAGGAAATGTCATCGAAAATAGATATGAAAAAAACCAACTTACTATTTATATACTTAATAATATCCGCCTTTACCAATTGGTCCGCTAACAACATTGCTGCTACCTCTAATGACACTGACTGGTCCTGTTACAACACCACCAATACCACCAATTGGACCAAGAAGTCCATTACCACCTCCAACAAGACCACTAACACCACCGATGATACCGCCACTGCCAATAATACCTCCGCCACCAATAATACCAGCTCCTCCAAGGGAGGCACCGTAATTTTGGTTGGTTACCCACCATGGCAATAAGGAACAGCAAGTATTCAAACCACCAGGAAGGAGAGGTCCCAAGTTACAGTTCTTGTTGAGTTTAATCTGTCCTGGGGCACATTTCAAACTGCATGTGCACCTCTACCGACAAGTCCTGAAAACAAATCAAAACATCGAGATTTGAAAAAGTTATGTAAATTAAATCGTCCAATGACGTAAATTCTTGATAAATAATATTTTACGAAAGGACATTTTTAGAATTTCTTGAATCACCATAATAATGAGTTTTCGTGAGAAACCATCCCAATATCAGACTTATGTAAATACAATGAAATGTGTAAAAGAAGAGGGACGAAAGATACCAAAGGGACAGTCAAACTCATAAATCTAAAACAAACTGACAACGCCATGGCTAAAAATGAAAAAGACAAACAGAAAAACAATAGTACACATGACACAACATAGACAACTAAAGAATAAACAACACGAACCCCACCAAAAACTAGGGGTGATCTCAGGTGCTCCGGAAGGGTAAGCAGATCCTGCTCCACATGCGTCACCCGTCGTGTTGCTTATGTGATAACAAATTCGGTAAATAGTCTAATTCGGTAGGTCACATTCAGGAAAGGGAAGGGGATTGTAGTTACGACGTAAGGAACATATCCGATATCATTTGTGATACGGTTATTCCATAACGGTCAACCAACTCGTGATGGCGTCCGTAAAATTTACGAAGGGATGATTTCAACTTCACCATTTGGAACTCTTGGTTTAATAGCTTCCTTATGAGCAGCAACCCTCTATCAAGAAAATCATGAAAGGAAACGCAAGCACGGGAATATCATATCAATTGGTAGATATATACCCCGTATGCAGGTGCTGTAAAGCTGTATGATAAAAAAATCAAATAAATATATGGCCAAATGTATGTCTGGCTGGTGGTGTTTGACTTTTTAATTTTGTATACTATCAGCAGGGAAAACATGTCTTAATTTGAGCTTATCGTATACCGCCGATGAATAAGAGTCCACCAGTTTTTGACCTGTTGATGTCATAGAGTTCATAGCGTATTTTGTTATTTTATCTTCAGCTAGAACGTTCACCTACATGTACGTTTAATGTAGACATTGATTATTCATAAGGTATAAAAAGAATATATGGAATATATGGTGTAATGACAGTACTCACTGGGGACCAATGACACAACACTTATCAACTATAGGTCATAACACGACTCAAACAATTGAAATTAGGTACCTTATTTCAAAAAGGATGAATACAATGTCAGAACAAATAAACATTCAAATATGAGAAATGTGTGTTTATGCTATTGTTAGGAACCATTGTATAATGGATTGTAGATTTTCCCTCATAGATAACATAACGTTATTTACAATATACCTGTGTTTAATTCTCCGATCAACCCTCCTAATCCTCCTAATCCCCCATTGTTTAGCAGAAGTCCACCACCACTGACAATTCCTCCAGATCCACCAATAATTCCGCCGCCGCCAATCAGTGGACCACTAGTGAGAACTCCACCACTAACAAGTCCTCCTAAATATGGACCTACTTTGCCATATGCCGAAACAGAAGCGACAAGCAAAACTAGGAGAAGATTCAACATTATGATGAGCAAATATGATCTGTAGAAGATTTGAAGTATACTCAAATATGCATGTCTTTATATACAATAATTATTGTTAAGCACGTTATACAGATCTTAAAAAATATTGGTTTGATATATTATGAAAACGGAGATTTTTAAAATTTCGGTTTAAAAATGTGCATATTTTGATTAAGGAGGTTTTGTTAGTGTCAAAGTCAGATGCATAGCATGCAACTATCACGAACATACTATAAGATCTAATTAGATGAATAAACATAACATTGTTCGATGATGTCAGCCAGTTGTAAATGGCTAAAATAATTTGTCAACGGTAAATATTGCATCATATTATAGTTCATTTTAGACGAAAGTAATACGTTTTCGTTTCACATGTTTTATACTTGAACTTATAAGTGAACGGGCATTTACAACTGATTTCAAAAGTGCTATATTCTCTTACTTGGATGGCACGTGCATAACATTCCAATATATTGACAACGATGTGTGTACAAAACAAACAAAAATGTAAAAAAGGGTACAGCAGTCAATATTGTGTTATAATCTGAACCTCAATACATACAAATTTGTCAACAAAGAAAAATTGAAAGGCATATAGACAAAGCAAATTAGCAAAAACAAATGCCAGTACTACAAATATTTATGTAAGCACAATCACATAATAACAAGATGTATAAGTACCCAGGAATATGAACAACACATTACCAAAAATAGATGTAACATTAAAATTATTCATTTAGCAAAAGCAAATAAAAGAATAATATACCACATTATAAAAGTGATAAACAAAGTCAGTACTATCAATTTTTATCCAGACCGTATAGTATTATCTAAGTTGACTTAGAATATATATCAACAAGGTCTTGGTATCATGCGATATTTTTTTAGAAAATCAGACGACTTTGTTTTTTAAATTTATCCCCGGTTCTAACTTTCTTCTCAGACACTGGTGACGTTTTAACACTTTCTGTCAGTATGAACCAGTCCCGAGTCAGGAGCATGTTGTTTTGAGTTTGCCGTTGGTTCAAGCTGGTCATATTTCGTTTTGTTGTATTATAAATAAGGCTGTTAAAATTGTGTCGATCTTCAATAGCCGAGAGTTGTATAGCTAACTATACATTGTGAGGGTTTTTGTCATTGTTGTTGCATGTAATATCTTACATTCAAATGTTTTAGCCTTAACAGCACATCTTCTAATTTTGATATCTTATAATCATGTCAGAACAAAATATTGATTGCAGATCTGAAAAAAAATAGTTATTTCTACCGAGTATTTGAACAAACATTATCTTTTTAAATACATTTAGTGAGTTCTAAGCGATTTTTCGAAAGTGCCTTTCTTCAGAAGGGCTCAATAATTACACATGCAGCCCAAGCTCTATAACTACAGAAATAAGATGTAATAAAATTGAGAATGGAAATGGGGAATGGGTAAAAGAGACACCAACCCGACCATAGAGCAGACAACAACCGAAATCAACCAACGGGTCTGTAACGTAGCGAAAAACTCCCGCACCCTGAGACTTAAATTAATACAAACAAAATACCAAAGGACATTGTTGACCATATCTGTATAAAAGTTGCCTGAGAAAGTTGAAACTTTGATTTCTATAATTTTTTTGTTATGTTTAAACGTATCACACGTTTGTCTTGATTAACTTGTATACGAAAGTTTGAGGCTAACATGTGCAAATCTCAGGATTTTAAAATTTATAAGTCAAAAATCCATTTGATGAAAATTCTGAATCCATTTAAGGAAAGTTTTGAATTAAAACAAATAAACCAAGTATCCCTTTAGGTTAAGTGATAAAAACTGTCTTAAACTGCACAGGTGGTTAATTATGTTAAATATTTGAACTAGTCATAATCGTATGCCGATCAACAAATCGTATACATTCATTTATAAGTTGATGTAAGATGACAATGTTGTTTATATATTTTTAACATTAAATAACCACACATGATTAATGATCAATCTGTTTCTTAACACTATAATGCAGTTCACGCCATTATCATGGATATATATCATGATTACGTGCACTTTGCTGATGTAATCCCGAACAGAACTAGACAGAGTTTTACCTTGTATTTGATATTTGCTGGTTATTATCGACAGCGTGAATATACCGCTGTGCATGATAGCTGACATATGATATATGAAAGTGCTCTGTATCCATGTTTCTCATGCAGTGTATAAACACACCTTAATTACCAGACTGAGCTTATTATCACTAAAAAATATCGATACGTGCGAGACAGAAAATGAGATGTTGAAAAAAATCATTGCCTTTTTTTTAGTAAAACAAGTAGGTTTTCAATTTACTATTTCTAAACTATCTTTCCTTTGAGATTGAGATTGATGATCTACTTTCGGTTAAATTAATTACATCTATCATTATAGTTTATGACACGTCAAAGTAATGCATTAAATAACATGGTTAAGGAAAGTTAAAGTAACAGTCGAATACTGACTGATGTCCTTATATATCAATTTCTCAAAAATAAAAAAAGAATCTGATGCATTACTATAGAAATGAGAGCTTAGTTATAAAACTCATTCACCAAAAACTATGGTCCTGATATCTTATGTCAAAATGCTAAAAAGGTTGGAACTGTAAATTCTTTAATAGAGAGGTAAAATACGACAGCTGACTACAGAAACTCATAACTCATGCGATCAATAGTCAAACAATAGTACATAAAATACAACACATCAAACTAAAAACCTAGAAACACGAACAAAGAACAATTATGAGTGATTTTGGAAATTCTGGATGGGTAAACCTGCTCCATATGTGGCACTCGGTAACTTTTCAAATATGAAATTTTTAAAAACTGTAAATAAGACTTCTGTTAAATGGTGGTGGTTTAGAAGGATTGATCGGAGGATTAAATACAGGTATGTTCTAAATGACCATTTCTATTATCAATAAGGAAAAAGCCGCAACAAAATAGTTCTGAACAATAGCATCAACAAAATGTGTCCATATTGTATATATATATATATATATAAGTACTAATTTCATGCAATTTTTTTCAAAATAATTTACCAAATTGCAATTATTGAAACCGTTCGATAATATTTAGTTGCTAAATGTTATGTCATTTGATCCTTAGCGAGTCAACTCATTGCTAATTACACCACATATTCTTTTTATATATGTATATGTCTGCATTGGTGAATATTCCAGCTCATTTATTAAATATGTTCTTCATCTAATATCAAATCTCAATGTTAATACGTTTTGTTTAAATTGCAGGACTTGTCGGTGGAGGCCAACCATGGTGCACATGTAGTTTGAAATGTGCTCCAGGACAGATTAAACTCAACAAGAAATGTAACTTGGCACCACTCCTTCCTGGTAGTTTGAATACTTGTTGTTCCCTATTGCCATGGTGGGTAACCAACCAAAATTACGGTGCTTCACTTGGAGGAGCTGGTATTATTGGTGGTGGAGGTATCATCGGTGGCGTTAGTGGTCTTGTTGGAGGTGGTAGTGGACTTCTTGGTCCAATCGGTGGTATTGGAGGTCCAATTGGTGGTATTGTAACTGGACCAGTCAGCGTAGTTAGTGGAGGCAGTAGGATTGTCGGTGGATACGGATCAACTGGTAAAGGATACTATTAGATATTCTAACGGTAAGTTTGCATCTTTTTAGTGTATGATATAAATATCATACATTTGTGTATTAACCGTGTAAGCAAATTCACCACTTTAATAAGAATAGTTTGGACCAATTTGTAGTTAGGGTCATGCATCAAAAAGTAATAATTAACTAGCTTGAATTGATCACATATTATACAGTACTTTCTCTTTAAGCTTATCTTAAGTTTTGATTAATGATACAGATTATCCAGAAAATGTTAATTATTGTCTTCTCTCGTTTTAGGTAACACGAAGAAGACCTGATATGAAATGCTTGCGAATTATATATCTTTTAAATAAATATATTCTAGACCAACTTTATTTTTTTTAATTTGATTTACAGACACATTGAGGTTTTGGTTGACTAATGATTATTTTTAAATGTATTTCTACCTAAGTATTTCAAAGATTTTACAAGTCAATGGTTAAAATAAGGTAAAACGACGACAACATCAATACTAATCTATAGCTTACAGTAATAATTGCTCTAACAATTAAAACACAACACAAACCTTGATATACAATTTAAACCTTCATCAAAAACAGGTTTTCCCTGCCGGGATAAATAAACATTTATTCTACTTTGCAATGATCATTGTGTGTGTGTGTAAATGTAAACTCCATCATATTAAGGTATGATCATATGTCATATCTCTGACATAGAAAGTAAAATCACTTAAAGGAAAATATGAATAAAAAAAATGAAAAGTCCCTTATCAAATGGCAAATACAATACTATATGTTTAACTGGTATTATATTTCTAAAGGTTACTGTCCAATGTCTGACATTTAAAATTCTTTTGAGCGTAGCAAATAATAGAATATTTTTACTAAGGCAAAACATTGTTTCTTGTTTTTAATATAGATAAGACCGATGTTTTGTTTTTAGAGAACAGAAACATTTATAAATATTTATTAATAAATAAATCAAACTAGTCTCGTTTGTTAACGATTATAGTAGTAAGATGACCACATATATCATATTCGAGATATAGTCTGACATGGAGCAGAGGAAGCGTCATCTGTTTTGTCATTCATGCTCGGTTCTGGAGGATTTAGTTTGGGATCAGAACAATTTTGACTTTTAATGAAAAGAATATCATCAATATGTCTGAATGTACAATTAAGTTATCTGGTTTCTTAAATCATCTTGCTTTTAAAAAATGTATACCAGAACTCCTTTGCAAATGATGGTATAAAAGCTTGATAAGGGCAAAAACACTGTCTGTTTTGTTGGAATGCCGACAACTTGTTAACAAAATACTCCTCCAAATTAAAAAAAAAACATGCTGTCAAAAAGGAAACACCCGCAGACTGATCACTTGCTCGTCTGGTAATTCTCATCTTCTACAGAACAACTATGTAATGCAGATCTTGGTTAACCTCTCTAAACAAAATACCATAACCATTGACTAAGGGATGGCTCAACAATTACATCTTATGATTGTAGTTAATATAGCTTTGTAAAAGGTAAAATAATCCTTTTTACGCTGTTTTTTAGTATACTGTTGCATTGTTGTTCTGTTGTTTTTTTTAAAGTGCTCTTTGTTATCACTTTTTTCAAAGGCGAAATAAAATCATAAAGCCACTGTTTTCGGGCAAACAATTTAAATGGTGCCTCGCTAATAACATATCTTTACGTTGTTCTGTCAGTCGTGTATGATGCAAACAAATGCTCCAATGATGTCCATGTTTACTTCTTCATACTTGTGGGTCAAACGTGCGTTGCATCCTGGAATTCGTTCCTTGGCTGCAAAGCTATCCTCTTCACTTTTCCACGAAATGCTGACACAGTGTCACATCCACTGAGTGCGTTAAACAAAGGAAGAGCAGCTTCACGAGGACCGACTGCGTTTAATATGTCACGTAAACCAAGCCATTGAAAGTCTGAATTCCTTCAAAAACCTATCAACAATTTGTCCACAGTAAATGTTGTGAGTGCTGGAAATCTGTATTCTGCTACATCTATGTCAGTACTGCTAACTTATTACTTTTTTACAAACTTTTGTGTCTCTGCTTCTTCTTGGTTACAAAAGGGTATCCGTATTGAAATTACAAAGAATATTTCCACCATGAGTTACACTAGTAACCATAATTTAGCTTAAACGGTCAAGTGATATTCACACTATTTAAACAAGATAAATGAACATTAACATTGGTGTTCTTGGGCTGTTGTCTGCTCTATGGTCGAATTGTTTTCGCTTTGACACATTCTCCATTGCCTTTCTCAATTTTATTAAGCAATGATTTGCAAAAATAAAAAAAAAGAATCCGTTTAAATCCATATCAAGTTAATGTAATGCTAGTCAAATAAATTGCCTGCGGTTGTCTACGTTAGTTTCAGATTCGGTTAAGCTGTGTCAAACTAATTAACCACGTCCCCGTTAAACCATTTCAAACGGACATCACATCATTATAAATGTTGCCTAGACCCGATCTTTGTACAGGTTGATCAATCAAGTAGAATAGCATCAAAGTATCTATCGTTTATTTGTTTCATATGTCCAATCGCTTTCGATTATAAATACGCGTTGCATTCATGACCCGAGGGGGCATATTAGTTTCAACAATATTTTAAACGAACCAATACATGAGATAAAGAGCTACTGCATTTGAGAAAATTATGTTTCTAAGTAATTTATATATTAAGTACTTTTTGCATTTTAATTTCCTCTGCTTTATTCGAACTATGATTAAATGATTCTCAATCTGCTCTTTCGTAACCTGGTAACAATAAACTCATTACGAAATTATGTTATGTTAAAAAAAAGCTTTTTTTTTGGAACTGTATTTGTCTTTCTTAAGCACTTAGTGAGCCTAGAAACTGTATATTTTTGTCTGTGTGTTACACATGTGACAACCTTTCCGTATGCAGACACCTTATTAGTTTATTAAACCCGAATAAGTAAAGAATACTTATCTTGTATCTGTTAAGCGTATGTATTACGTTTATTTGCTTCTCTAGTGGATCTCGTGTTCCGACAACCTATTTAACGCTTCTTCTTAAAGCATTACTGAATATTGTAAAGTTGTTTGTACCTTAAATTTTAAGTTTTCAGCCTAGAAGTCGTTGCCCTTAACACTGTTTAAATCATAACAAAATTACAGGGATTATGCGTTGAGATTGATATATGGTAAACAATGATTAACAATGTTTAATATATATGAGAGGCAAAGGCTGACCTTAGACATTAAATGATAACTGACTTTATTTTACAGAACCTACATCACGAACATCAACGATGATGTCTGGCACTTTGCTGATGTAATCCTAAACAGAAAAAGCGAAAAACAAAACAAAAAACGTACTGTGCAATATTTTATCGTCATCGTTAGTAAGTTTCATCCCTTTTAAGAATTTAGGCTCCATTTAGTCTTTATATAATGTAAAATGTTAAAACAGTATATAAATGTATTCTTCTTTTAACATTTGTAGGACAATGTATCAACGCTTGAAACATGATAGACTCTGCTTCTAGACACCAGAGTATAAACGATTCCTATATCACAATAACTATGATTCTGATTCAAAAGTTGCCCTCAGTATTTACTGTTAAAACACACGGACTTCAAAAGCATACTATATATACAAACCGAGCATTCGTTATAGAATGCTTGATACATCAACCTAAGTGTACTTATTGCATCAGTCACCATTGTATTACGCAGTTGCACTTGGGATTGTGTATTGATTCTAGATAGATAGTTTACACACTTATAACAGACGCTGTATTTTAAAATTTATAATAACAATTACGTTTTTGTTTTTAAGACAACTGATTATATTGATCTTAATTTGAGAACGTAAATGGAGTATGTGTCAAAGAGACAACAACCCGACCATAGAACATACAACAGCAGAAGGTCACCAATAGGTCTTCAATGCAGCAAGAAATTCCCGCACCAAGAGGCGTCCTTAAGCTGGCCCCTAAACACATATATATAATAGTTCAGTGATAATGGACGTCATACTAAACTCCAAATTATACATAAGACATTAAAATTAAAATCAATACAAGACTTCCAAAGGCAAGAGGCTCCTGACTTTGGACAGGCGCAAAAATAAATATATTACGAAAATCCCAGTATGAGAATAGCATAATTTGCAAGAAAAGAGGGACTAAAGATACCAAAGGGACAGTCAAACTCATAAATCTAAAACAAACTGACAACGCCATGGCTAAAAATGAAAAAGAAAAACAGAAAAACAATAGTAAACATGACACAACATAGAAAACTAAAGAATAAACAAGAAGAACTTATTTTGCTAATTGACATATAAACAGGCTCAGCATCGATGCTTAAATTGTCTAGTAACTTATCTATCAAGTACTGAAGAGGTAGAAATCACGCTTTTAATAATTTAAAAACTATACGAATATATCATCTATTTTTCGTCGGATTTTTATTGTCTCCTTAGGCACCGATTTCATTTCTAATGCTCGTTGTAAATCTTTCTTTTGTAGCTTTTCGGTGTTTCTATTATACAAAATTAAAAAACTAAACTATTCTCGTCCGTCTTTGGATATCAAAATCGACCTCTGCTTGTTTTCTCTTCCTTACATATTTTGTTTCGCTGAATTTAATATACAAAAGAACATAGACAGATGTTGCAATGGATCAAATAAGTATTAGATGCATGATTTTTTTATTAGTTGTTAGTGACTTTGAACTTGCTGTCAGTTAACTGCGAGTACTCTTATATCTGCTCCTAGTGTTTTTTTTATTGTGATGTACAAGTACCGGGCCTAGTTCACCTCTATTTTTGTTCACCTGATGAATTTAGTCCTTTTTTAACTGACTAGTATAGTTCGTTCTTATGTTGACCTGTTATACCACTCTCTCAGGTTAGGGGGAGTGTTGGGATCCCGCTAACATGTTTAACTCCGCCACATTATATATGTATGTGTCTGTCCCAAATTAGGAGCCTGTAATTCAGTGGTTGTTGTTTGTTTATGTGGTACATAATTGTTTTTCTTTCATTTTTTCTAATATAATAAGGTCGTCAGTTTTCTCGTTTGAATTGTTTTACATTTTCATTTCGAGGCCTTTCAAAACTTACTATGCGAATGGGATTTGATCATTGTTGGAAGCCGTACAGTTACCTATAATTGTTAATTTCTTTGTCACTGTGGTCTCTTGTCATAAGCAATCATACCTATCTTCTTTTTATAATTAGTAAATTAATTGTATGAGTATAATCAAGAAAAATCAAACATGTCAAGTTAGTTATTTTTAGTGTCGATGTACAAACCAGATAATGGTCATTGGACAAAACAGGTTGTCAAAAAAATCAAATAAAAAAAAATCAACAAACTGTATACAAAGTGGAAATCGTGAGAATAAAGCTGTTTTCACTTAACACTTACAAAGCTGAGACACGTAAAGAACTATAGTACTTTGCAAATATTAATGTATATGTGCAAATTCAAATATGGTACACAATCTCTGACTAAAAAAGTATGCTGTTATTTTTCAACAACCAATAAAAAGATAAGATATACATGACAAAAACAAACTAAATTGATGTATTTTACAGAACGTGTCAGTGGAAGTTAACCATGGTGCACATGCAGTTTGAAATGTGTACCGAACAAATAAAAATCAACAAGTAACTTGGCACCTCTCCTTCCTGGTGGTTTGAATACTTGCTGTTCCTTATTGCCATGGTGGGTAACCAACAAAAATTACGATGTCTTACTTGGAGGAGAAGGTATTATTGGTGCTGGAGGTATAATTGGTGGTGTTAGTGGTATTATTGCTGGCTCATCTTCATGTTTTACTAAATAATTGTCCATTAGATTGATTGACTAAACTTATGTTTGCAGTGAAAGAGGGTCTTCAGAAATACTGTGAAACTGATTACTCACGTAGTGATATTAATCATATGTTGATTCTTAAAAATTCTAATTCCCGTGCTTTTCCTATAATGATTTTCTTGCTCACAAGGAAGCTATTAAATCAAGAGTTCCAATTGGTGAAGTTGAAATCAGCCCTTCGTTAATTTACGGACGCCATCGCGAGTTGGTTGACCGTTATGGAATAACCATGTTACATATGATATCGGATGTGTTCCTCATGTTGTACCTACATTCCCCTTCCCTATCATGATTGTCACATACCGAATTAGACATATTAACCGGAGTTGTTATAACATAAGCAATACGATAGGTGTCACATATGGAACAGGATCTGCTTACCTTTCAGGAGCACCTGAGATCACCCCTAGTTTTTTTATGGGGTTCGTGTTGCTTATTCTTTAGTTTTCTATGTTATGTGTGCTATTGTTGCCTGTTTGTCTTTTTTTATTTTTGACCATGGCATTGTCAGTTTATTTTCGATTTATGAGTTTGATTGTCATGACTGTCCCTTTGGTATCTTAAATCCCTTTTCTAGATAATTTTAAATATTGGTCTTTTTATGAAATTAGTTCTAACAAAACTTTTGATTTTTCAATCCTGTATACATATATCACCATTCCCGATGTGAAATTGAAAAATCGCCATCAAGAAATAATTTACAATCAAATCCTGTCAACATAAAAATGGTAGAATATGCTATGAATTTATTACTTTGTGTTATCATAAGGCATATGATAGTGAAAAACAAAAAAGGTAAAACATGCTACACAGAACAACAAGTGATCAGTATGCTGGAGTTTCTTATCGACAACATATTTGTTGAGTTTGGAGGTAGACTTTTTCAAAACAATTTCGGCATTCCTATGGGAACACACAGTGAGCCTCTCCTTGCCGACCTCTTCTTATTTTCAGAATCTTCAAAATCAAGAGAATCAAAGAAAAAAGATTATTTAATTTCACTTTCAGATATATTGATGATGTTCTTTTCATAAACAATCCAAACGTTTCTGATTGGGTTCCATTAACATATACGCCAGAGCTAGAAACAACAGACAAGCCTTCCTCCGCCTCATGTTTAGACTTATTTCCTGAATTTGACTTCACAGTAATCTCAATAACAGAATATATGACAAACGAGTCAATTTCAATTTGGAAATTATAAATCCCCCACCCACTTTAATAGCACTATACCAACTTCACCTGGATATGGGATATACATTTCTCAAAGAGGGGGACTAAAGATACCAAAGGGACAGTCCAACTCATCAATCAAAAATAAAATGACAACGTCATGGCCTTACTTATTCGATAGTCAGGAGCTTACAGCTCCTACTCAGACTTTGTAAAACGTCATCAGTGTCTGAGCAGAAAGTTGATGAACCAGGGGTAAGTCAAAGAACCTCTCATCCTTTTAAAAAATAGTTCATCTGAAGGTGCCAATACCTTGTTGTTAAATATATCGTATCAACTTCACAAATAATACACGACGGTCTTGTATAGATTCTGCGTACTGACGTTGATTATCATCTTAAAAATGTGTTATAATAGTTGTTCATTTGTCATGTTTGTCTTTGATCTATTATTAATATTACTTTTACTGCTGAATTGTTTTTTTTTGTGATATCCATTTAACGTTGCTCGGTTTTTATACATCCCGTCAATGTGTTTGTATTATCTTTCATTTTTTGGTGGTGTATTGTATATGCTACTTTTTGTGTTTCTTTGGTTTTTTATAACGTGACTCTCTACTTAAACAGATCATGTCAGTATGTAATGTTCTACAATATGTCTTTAGGTTATATTTATTTTATAAATTAGAAAATACGTTGAACCACAAACGTAAATATTATTTAATCGCGTAGTGTTATTAACTATGTGTGGATTCTTATAAATTCTATATAACTTTTGGACTTTTTGGTCTATTTTCTAAAATTAATTCGTATATACTTTTGATGTAGGCTGACATTGCCCATGTGAAATTTTAAAATTGTTGGTATAAACATTGAACGACAAAAATATTTGACGTATAAAATTTCTGACGTCAGACACACGAAGCAATGAATGTGTTTTTAATTTGATTTGCTTTTGTGTTCTGTTAAACTGTTTCTTTTAAAATTGAAACACGAGGATGACTGCTGTACTCATATTTTGACTATTATATTTATTAAGTCTGTTTAGTTCATGCATCATTGTACATACAACGGAATTTGAGGAGATTGTTGTACAAAGTGAGAGTGTGAGCGCTATAAAACCAGGATTAATCCAACATTTTCTACATTTGAAAATGCATGTACCAAATCAGGATTATGACAGTTCTTCCCCATTCGTTTTTTATGTGTTTTGTCTTTTGAGTCTGCCATGTGATTAGGGACTTTCCGATTTAATTTTCCTCTGAGTTCAGTATTTTTGTGATTTTATTTGGTTATTGAAAAAAGTATAATACATAGCATGCAACTATCACAAATTGATTCACAAAATGACCTTATCCGATGAAAAAAAAACATAGTTCGCTAAAGTTTATTTTATACATGCACTCAAAAAATAAACGGGCATTCACTTTTCACGTTAACTGATTGTGCGAATTATACAATAAACGCCGTGTACATATGTACATTCGAAATATTACCTTGTATCAGTTGCAAATTAATAGACGTGCTAGAAGTCGATACTACTGCTGGCGCTCGTGTTAGGAAAGTCTATACTACTAGAGACACCGTGTAATTTATAAATAAAAAGTATTGGAAAATACCCTCAACAGATAGTCGTATGTAATAAGCAAAATAGTTATCAAAGGTACCAGGATTATAAAAGGGAAACACACGCAATTATCAGTGATATGGGATTGGTTATCTGTAATATTCTGGAATTTTAAATGATTGATTGATTATATGATTGTTGGTTGCTGAACGTCCAATGTCAAATATTTCATGCATGCTCATGACCTTGTATCAAATTGATTATACTATGCATTATTGCATATAGAAGAGTGCCGTTATTATGGCTCATCAACCTCAATCGTAACTCTGTATGATCACAGTAAATGTGTGTGTACAAGTATTATTCGTAGAACGTTAGGGCACAATAGCAGCAACTACTCCACTTTCTATATGAAGATTAATGAAGAGGCTCGGTTTCTTCCTTGGGATCTTGAATACTGACTTTTTATCAATGCCAACAAAAAAACTTTAAGTGGAATCACACCCACTCAAAGCACTCAAAGTATTATGTATTAAGGTATGTCTGTTATCCATCAAGCTGCCAATTATTATTCTGCATTGACGTTAGTTTCAGCCTTAACAACGTCTTCAATAGAAAAATCGCTAGCAAATACAATGCTAGATTAACATTGCCCGTTGTTGAACAGAGAACACTATGACAGTGCTACTCAAACTTAGCCTTGAGGTTATAGAATTTACTCATTTTGTCTGGTAAAATAGACTGGTACATTTACAAAATTAGTGACATTATAAAAAAAAAGTAATGCGTATATGGCAATCTTATGTATGGAAGTACATAGCTTTTGTGTTAAAGTAATGCATTAAATTGCAATGTAATGCAAAAAATACTGCATTACATACTACATGCAATTACTTTGAAACATGTAATTCATCACCATGCATTACAATTGATCATTTGCATCACCCCATGCCTGATTACTTCAATCAATGTTCGTGATGTGTTAAATATAAGAACAATATCTAGCCCAATATTTGAAAAATGAGGTTTTTGTTAAATTATATAAAAACAATAATAAATTATGGCACAGGCAATCAAATATATTACAATCAAGAGATTCTTTGAGACAAGAGATCATAGTTATTAAAAATCCAAAGATCGTTTAGTGTACATACAATTTCAAACTGTTTCGTCTTGCAATAGTAATAAACCATTTCATTTGTCTACGCCTAACACAAGTATTATCCATTTCAAACTATAAAAAAAATTGGAATAATTAGTCCTGTTTTGTTGGCCAACGTAGATGCATGTATCTTATTTTAAGGAGGGATCAATCGTACGTTGTAAACAAAACATCACTCTGATTGAAACAACAAATGCTATACAACTAACTTTATCACGATGCATAATGTCATGATTGTCAACATAAGTCATTGAACAAACATTTGTGGTCTTCCAATCGCCGACATATTAGACTGATTTCATACAGGAACATTTTAAGGATGAAAGAACAGATGTTAGAAGTATCTTGAACCTTCACTTTCCGCTATAAAGAAGATGTTCTATCACTTAATAATTCAAAAGTTGGTTACTATTTTGAACACAACGATTCCCTCAAACTTGAAATAAAGGATACAGGAGATACAGTTAAGTCTGTCTCATATCTTGACGAATTAAAAATTAGCTTTGACGGCTAATTTCAAATAGACCTTCACGACAAAAAAGATGAAGTCGTCTTCGAAATTGTGATCTTTCCTTTTTTATGTAGCAACATTTTAACAGCGCCTGAAATTAATACGATATTAAGGGTTTGCTTGTTATACCACGATTTCCTTTATAAGGGTTTGCTGCTCACAAGGAAGTTATCAAGCGAAGCGATACAGTTTGGATTCTTTGAATGATTTGGACTAAATATAGAGTATTCATTCCACAGTCGGTATGAAAGTCAATGTCATAAAAAAAGAATTAAAAACAGATTTGATATTACTTTTATCTAGATAATACATGTTAGTATAGTATAGGCATAATTCAAAGACTGTCAAGTGTACATATAACTCAAGTAGAATAATAATTAGAACTCCACATATAGTGAAGATAGATATCAGTATTATGTTTTAGTTTACTGAAAAAATTCTTGCGATTCGCATTAAAGCTAAATCAAACGACTAACGAACTTTTTCAAAGTAATATTTATCCTTTACATGTTTTAACGAAGTTATGAAACAACCAATTATAATGTTATTACGTTAAAAAATGTATATTCCACTCCGAAAAATATGAAGAATTTTGTATTTAAAACACTGGTATCCATTTGTCAAATACACTTTACAAACCACTTATATAGGTATAATTTTATGGAATATAACAAAACTGAATGCATTAGCTATTAAAAGTTATACGAATATTGTTTTTGCTTGCGTTCTATATTAGAGATATAGATCTACATTAATCAATCGAAAAAATAAGTTTAACAAGGAATTGCCTGATATTGTAAATGGATTTTTAAGGTGTCATAATATTTTTCTTCGGCAAGATGCACAATATGTATGGCAATATTGCTTAAATATTTGCTGGTATGAAGTATTGGTGTACTTAACAGTACGATTCTGATAATAATTATTTATATGTAGATGGTCAGAGACAATCTTATGTAAAAATATAATGCATTGATAAAAAATATTCTATAATAAATACAAAAAATAATTTTTAACAAATATAATAAAAAGAAAAAATCCAACACTCTGCAGTTCAATTACATAATCACAATGCGGTGCTTGTATTGTTCATATCAAATAAAAAGTTTGCGTAAATAACCCACTCCTCCTCCATCCACGCGTGTAAGTGCCATCATTAAGCTATGGTATGTTGGAACTTTTGATTCTGTCTTCCATATTTTCAATATGTCTTCTAATAAACCGGGTAAATCTTTTGGAAACTTGATAAAACTGCTCTGAAGCTTATGGAAGCTGACTCCAAGTTCTATTCCTAACTGCAGTGCACAATTTCCAATCTGTTTTGATAATTCTTCCAAAACATCGTCTCCCGGGGTTTCCAGGAGTTTGAAGTCTGCGATATCTGACAGAAAAATGTGTATTTTCATAAACTTAGTATTCATGTATCATATATTTTCCTGTTTTGTATATTTATAGAAGGCATAATATGAGTATTTCAAGACAATGGTGGCAATAAAATAATATGTGTCTTAATTAAGCACGAAGTATCAAACCATAAAACAGAATATGTCAACTGGTGAGAAAATAACTGACCAGTGACATGATAACCTCTTAACAAAACAATCAGAAAAAGGAAATAGTAAATATACAACAGGCTGTAAAAAAATGAGTTTGTTTGCTCTAAATTTTCAATTTGATATCTGTGTTATCTCTACCAAACATGACAACTAAAACATGATAACATGATGTGAGGATAAGTAAATCGTCTCACATGTTCGAATGTGTGTAATTGAATGCTTCAAGCATCAAAGCATCAAAACAATGTATATATGTATCAATATACAAATTTATGTTCAATGTTTTCTCGAATTTAGAACCGTAAAATATGAAACACAGTCATGAAACATGCACTGATTGCCAAGAGTTTTATTAGTTAAGAAAATAAAGTGTTTTTCATATTAGCATGTATAACGTTTAGTGACATGTTATGAACAAATACAGAGTTGTGTGATGATAGCCAACGAGGAAACAACGTATATCCACTTTAGTTTATATGAGGTGGATGTTGTTTTTGCTAAAATCCATTTTCTATACAATAAAAGTATTATTTAAGACAAACCACAATCGTATTAACAAACATACAAATAAATCAGATGAACATTCAACTAACCAACACGTGACTACTATTGTAAATCAGTTGAACATTCAACTAACCAACACGTGACTACTATTGTAAATCAGATGAACATTCAACTAACCAACACGTGACTACGATTGTAAATCAGTTGAACATCCAACAAACCAACACGTGACTACTATCGTAAATCAGTTGAACATTCAACTGACCAATACTTGACTACTATTGTAAATCAGTTGAACATTTAACTAACCAACACTTGACTACTATTGTAAATCAGTTGAACATATAACTAACCAACACTTGACTACTATTGTAAATCAGTTGAACATTCAACTAACCAACACGTGACTACTATTGTAAATCAGTTGAACATTCAACTAACCAACACGTGACTACTATTGCAAATAAGTTGAACATTCAACTAACCAACACTTGACTACTATTGTAAATCAGTTGAACATTTAACTAACCAACACGTGACTACTATTGTAAATCAGTTGAGCATTCAACTAACCAACACGTGACTACTATTGTAAATCAGTTGAACATTAAACTAACTAACACTAGACTACTATTGTAAATCAGTTGAACATTCAACTAACCAACACTTGACTAATTTTGTAAATCAGTTGAACATTCAACTAACCAACACTTGACTACTATTGTAAATCAGTTGAGTATTTAACTTACCAACACGTGACTACTATTGTAAATCAGTTGAACATTCAACTAACCAACACGAGACTAATATTGTAATTCATTTGAACATTCAACTAACCAACACGTGACTACTATTATAAATCAGTTGTAAAATAAATACTTCGGAATCCAAAGTATATTACATCATTTTTAAATATATAATGTGGTTTTGCTAGTTTTCAATACAATGGATTTTCTAAACACATTCTATTGATTTTTGTTCATAAAAATATATACTTGCATATTATATAACATGTGAAAAGAATGTTTAACAACTATTATGACTGATTTAAATTGTAATATGAATAACTGAAAATAAGCAATGGCACATTAATTCACCATTTTTCTTTAACTGTTCAATTTGTTTTATTTACCTTGTAATTTCGTGTTTTCCCTGAATACCTGGGAAAATACAAAAAAAATACTACTACAACTTACAATCAAATGATAAATAAATACTTTAAAACAGTGTGCGAAAGGGGAGAAATGTATGAATTTGAGTCATAAGCCGAAGAAAACTTACGTCATGTATGACCAATAAAAAAAAGACAAAAAGACAAACAACTACTAAAAATACTACATGGAAAACTATATAGTGTGCAAACGAAAAAAAAAAGGAAAGGTAAAGTCATGCGCTGTGGATGGGTAACATTATATTTTTCTTGTGTGTAAACCCGTGTTGTTCCCTAGCTGTACGTACGTTTTATGACTATAAAATCGATACGAATAGTGTATTTGGTACAACTATAACTGATTATCGTCAATATTATTTTGTAATTCCTGCTGAACTGTTCTATCGGTATATTGGAAATGAAATATCTTTTACACCGGAATGCTACTTTATATCTATGTGCATTGCGTTGTTATGGAAACCTTAAGTTTGCAAATACTGTGTAAACACGGAAACCAGTTATCCTGAATCACCTGATGGACGTGTATCATTTGATTTGGACAGTGTACTTCATATTTAACAGTGCATGTGTCCAGATTGCAAATACATTTTCTGTAAATCATTACAATGCCTTTATTGTCAATCAGTATAATTGCAAGTCTTTGTTGTATTTAATTACATACTAGGTAAGATCGGGAGTTGCAAATATCGCCTAATAATTAATTTGTAAATATCTTCGTTCAAAATCAGAAGACTTGGCAACTTCTTATTGAGTGAATTACATACAGATACGAAAAATAACTTCATGATTAATGCAGCTACGAAAAACTATTCAATTATACTCTAACATGTTATAGTCATAATGCATGGCTATTGTTTTGTGTTTAAAATGTTTTGCAATTAACAATGATGGTATTGATTGTGAATGCATGTGTACCTAGTATATCAGGAATTATGTTCCAGTAGTGATATAAGTTATGACGACATAGTCATCTTATGATTTAGAATACGGGTAAACAGCTAAACAGAAAAGTTCATTGACACAGCTACTCCCTCGTGATTTTCATGACTTGTGAACTTACTAAAGCAATAACATGTATTTCTATGTAATAATACATCACCATTACAAAAGTCCAGTGTTTTGTCGATATGATGGGTATACTTAATATATGTTGTGTACCTGACAAATAGCATGCGTATCCAAATTAACTGCCGCCAATGCTTCTGAAAGATCGTTCAAAGTAGGATCATCCATGTTTTCTAACTTACACTCCTTCCATTTGACCAGTGCCATCGACATGATTCCTTCGGGGCTGTGACCAGCATATGTATATTCAATACTCTCCCATTTTTTCCTATCCATTTTTAAGTTGATAAAGAACTCGTCAAATAGCTTGATTCCAATCTGATTTCCTAATCGAACGAGATGCTTATCACTCGGTTCTGTTCTGATTTCGTTGTTGTTGAGACCTTACAATAGTATGTGATTGACATTATTTTAGTGAAATCAAAAAACTTACTCCCCAAAATATAGTTACGATGAAGAAAAACATGGTATGTTTAATATGTCACGCAAAATAAAACCTTCATATTTTGTTATGAGAAAATGAAAAATAAGATTGACTTAATCACGAAATGTGCAAAAATATTTTTTTATTACAACTAAGAAACACAGATCGCAAGCAATGTTCGGTATTGATATTCCGAGCCCAATTTCTAACTATGTTATATTAAGTTTAAAACATGACAAAGCTGACTATGCGGTATGGGCTTTGCTCATTGTTGAAGGCCGTATGGTGACATATAGTTGTTAATGTCTGTGTCATTTTGTTTTTTTGTTGATAGTTGTCTCATTGGCAATCATACCACATCTTCTTTTTTATATATTCAAACTATTTTGATTCTAATTAGGAGTTATTGTATTTCGATGCTGCAATACAGACATATGTTGATGTTATGGTTTCGAAATTCTTTAAAAAACAATTCGATAAACAAAGGCAACAGTAGCCTACCGCTGTTCGAAATTCATAAATCGATAGAGAAAAAAAATCCGGGTTACCAACTAAAACTGATGGAAACGTATTAAACATAAGAAAAATACGACACAACAAAAACACAACACCAAAATGTAACACACACAGAAACGAACTATAATATTACAATGACCATTTTCCTGACTTGGTACAGGGCATTTTATGAAAAAAAGTGTGTTGAACCTGGTTTTGTGGCATGTTTTAACGACAATGCTATTTATAAATTAATTAATGTCGATAATCCATAAAAATGAAACATAAATAAACTAAATTGCAACCTGATTGTATGTAATATCATAGCGCGCAACACTTATGTTCATTTTGGTCATCGGCTATGTTCAGAATACCACCGAAGTTACAACTATGACGTTCATTGCGTGTAGACCATGTTGTTTTTGGAATATGAATATAACTCAATTTAAAAAAAAAAACCCAGAAAAACAAAGGCATATGAATATATGTTAATGCAATATTTATAAATAAGGATAAGTTGAATATTATGTGTTGTTCTGATCTACTAATGACCGCCTGATTGCTTGAATCCGTATTTTCATAGTTTCGTAGTTTATAATTTCATAATTTATAAAAGAAAACTCAGGCGCAGAAGACTGCGTTACAGTAGCAAAGTATACACAATATGTATTACATAGTCCATGATACTAATAGTATACATGGCTGAATTATATGTGAACGTGGAAAAAAATCTATAAACGTGGAAAAAATCGCACTAATTTATGTATTTCTTATTTCGGACATTTGGACTTGTTTCTTATATTATTTATAGTTTCTGTTTAATCTTTCGGACAATTTCATTCTAATTCAACAGACAATGTACTTTGATTTGCATTCTTAAAGATCTTTCATGCGTGTCACTTTTTAATCTAAAACTGTGAGAAAAACTATGCAAGGGATTGTGTTAATTTATGTTTCACAACTATTTCTTTTCATAATTATTTTAATCCGTTAATGTCGTACATTGATAATTCTTTTCAATATCTGTTTTATCAGTTCTTGTCCAGGAAATGTATGATAACAATGACATTAATCCGTTTTTCAATTACGGTCCATTGTTACTTTAAAGTGTTAATCTTATGTTTGTAAAATTTTTCAACTTTATTATTATGTAATCTTAATTTTTTGGCAACCTGTAAACATTGTCTATATTTATAATGTTTCGACTGAAGTTAATGCCTTTTGAACTGACATCATCCGTTCATTAAAGTGAAAATAAAAATCCATCCTGAAAGTCTTAGTTTGTATTCGCTCTACCAGTCTGTGAGTTAGTTCCGCCAGTGGATTTATGTTTAATAGACAGGGGACCAGTCTTCGGTCACTGTCATTCGTTTCGGTATCTTCGCCAGTTTCAGCAACAGAACCTGTTGCACGGTATCAAACATTCCAGTAACAACAACGTTGTCACATATACATCTTCAAAATCAAGTCTTTGTTTATTACATTTTCATATATAGTGGTATACATCCCAAAGACCAGCTTTCCAAAGTGGACAAATTTTCTCATTTCGTGGTACATTTCTTCATTTTCTTGTTTCGATGGGTATTGCATACACTTAATTTACGTATATTTACTCTGTGAACCCGCCTTAATTTTAACAGATAAGGTTTTTAGCAAAACTCTTCTTTAAAGTTTAAATACCCCCCTCTCCCCCACCGCGATGAGTTGTTTATATCAGAAAATCACTTTTGAATAAACTTGTCCTGGAGACGCTGTCTTACAATGATTTTAATATAATTACCTTTACACTCAGGTCCACAAGTCGTTTGACTCTGTAATTGAAAAGAATGTATAATACAAAATTAGGGGAAACATTTTTCATGTTCATATACGTTGGTATTTTTCATGAAAAATATTATAATGTACTGTGTATTCGTGTGCAGTGATTTAAATGCACAGATGAAAACGTATCAAATACCAAAGTTAGTAACGACTTTTGTTTCAGAAATAAATCATACTATAAAACAATTTTAAATTTTCTTCTCTAATGCTGATGCTATTGGCAAATATTTCAAATAAAAGTATATTTTAGATGATACACTGGAATCTTCTTCAAAACTCAATTTGAACATGACAGGAACAATGACACAAATCATGTATTTAAATTTATAGTATCCATTCATTAAGTACTGTATAACCATTTCCTACCCAAATTTTCCATTTCGTACCATGAATTTTCAATTTCGTTCCATGAACATTAACCATGTTGTACCATGAGAAACAATTTGGTACCATATGGAAAAAATGTTGTATCATTTCGTTCCACATGAAAATTGAACTTTACCATATCATATATGACACTTGAAAATATTCAGTTTCAAATGAAATATTATAATGGAATCTATTACAAGTATTTTTCAGAATTACGTCTTAATGTTCTCTAACATCAGGTCCAAAACACGATGATCTAAACGTAATTGAACGTGCTTGTTCACAAGGAAACAGTGCGAAGGAAGATATGACAACTTAGTGTTATTTGTTCTGTCTAACGATATATCATCATCAATACCATTTGGTTAACTTTTTTCGATTAATTGAAAAAATATTATTAGACAGACGCATGCGTAAACATAATAGTTGCCTTTGACCAATTATATTTTGAAATTCATTTTAGAAATAAGCTTACAAGTAAGTGGTGTGTCATTTTTACAATGCAGCGTTTTGTGAACTTCGTCTAGCTAGTAAACCAAAGATTGGAGTAATTTCTCGCTTCATATTTTATTGTCTATATTTTTCGAACTTAATTTCGAGTAAGGTGATACAATACATCAACCTTTGAAAACTAATTATATGGACCAGTCATTGATCGGTGCATTAAATTATCACTATCTGACTTAAATGTACCATGTAGTACTATCGCCACTAACACAAATCCCTGTCTGGTTTGTATTCTAAATTATGCAACTTCAAGCATATATAAGGTATGTTGTCTTGAGTTCAAATAAGTGGGCAGTCATTTTATGTAAAACACTACACCTTATTCTGTCTTGTGCTAAACAAATCAACAACCGTTTAGTTGTTATATTAGAGCGCACTGGTTTCCGAAATTTTGCAGTAAACAACAAATATTTTTTAATTTGAATATGGTGATGAGTTCCTCTTCTTTCAATGTCATTTTTTAAATGATCCATTTTCGAAAAATAAAGCTTTTCTTATCATGCTTATCCCATGAATAGATTACAGTAGCCATATTTGACACAACTTTTTGGAATTTTGGGTCCTCAATGCTCATCAACTTTGTACTTGTTTGGCTTTATTCTTATTTTGATCTGAGCGTCACTGATGAGTCTTATTTAGACGAAACGCGCGTCGGAGTGTAAATTATAATCCTGGTACATTTGATAACTATTTACACCACTAGGTCGATGTCACTGCTGGTGGACGTTTCGCCCACGAGGGTATAACCAGCCCAGTAGTCAGCACTTCGGTGTTGACATGAATATTATTTATATGGTCATTTTAATAAATTTCCTGTTGGCAAAACTTTATTTTTTTCAAAAACTAAGGATTGTTTTGTATCCTTGGAATAGATTACCTTAGCCATATTTGTCATAACTTTTTGGAATTTTGGGTCCTCAATGCTCTTCAAATTTCAACTTGTTTGGCTTAATCACTATTTTTATCTGAGCGTTACTGATTAGTCTTTTGTAGACTAAACGCGCGTTGGGGTATTAAATTATAATTCGCGTACATTTGATAACTATTTACTAGGATTTTCAAGTGATCCAAAGTCCTTAAACTGTCATTTTAAAAGAAGTTACTCTTCATACCTATTATATTATACTAAAACTAAAAAAAAAGAAAAAATTCTTGCAGTAATTCCGAAGTTACAAACATTTTCCAAAACATGAATAAAGAATGATTACTGCAATATCCTCAACGATTATAAAATATATCGATTGCTGTTCATCTAATCAACTTTAGTATTCATTTCAATCGTAAAAGGTCAACTAACATTTGGAAAATATGTATGATTGCCGTTGGGACAACAATCTACCAAAGACCTAATATAAACAATGCTATTAGACATTATCATCTGCAAATAACATGAATAAGCATTGTCAACTAAATGTATGGTAACGACTATTGTTCTTCTACCTCTACATTGCACTTAATGAGGCTGTTCTATATATTTGGTATCAGTTGTATCGATGGATATAATCAAATCCTAGGGCTTACTAAGTTATTTTTTTATATTTGATGTGAAGTTATTAAATCAAATGTGACAAAACAAAATGTTGAAACCAATCATAATTGATTTTATTCATTTGATAAAAGTATATGCCGATATAAGCATGATAAACTTGTCACAATTGCTGATAGGACTCTTCTAGCGTCGGTACGACGTAATAAACATGTCGAAATTACCTTTAATATCACTTTATATTTGTGTTGCAAAGTTTTAACGTATGTAACTAATTGAAGCGATACAATGTTAAAAGATAAAACAAGTCAATGACTTATGATGTTCAAAATAGTTTAAAATTTTGGTCACCGAAAGAAATAAATTAAATTACCTTATTAAATGTCCAATAGCGTAAATATCTTGTGTCATGATTCTTTTCCTTTTCACATATCCATTTGTCTTGCATAATTACGTCTTGTAGAGATGTGTAACACACGTCTTGTCCGCATGGAATACCTACTTCCATTGTGTATAGTTCTGATGCTTTGGTCGGTTTCATTTGCTTCCCAAAGCTGTTATAATGAAACAGAAGGGACGACTCAAGATTCTTCGTTAGACATTCTTGAACACTTGCTGCTACATCTGGCGAAATATGTATTAATGCTAGCTCGTTTGTCATTACAACCATAACATGATTGTCTTCAATCCATATTCGCAGTTCAATATCCTGACTTACATTCACCAATGCAGCCTTGTGGTAAAGACAGGGTTTGTTATCTTCATATTTCAATGGCCAGGCGCAAATTGATGCTCCAATTATTTTGTAGGCCAATGAAGTTGGAATAGAATGTCGCGCTATTGTATACCTCAAGCATATCGTCTTTCCTTCTTGATTTTCAGTCGAATTGAAATGAGATGGTCTTGTTGACTTGATCATGCATGGTACCAGGTAAACATTGGTTTGTTTTGACGCCTTTGGTATTACCAGAATATCCAAATGCATGAGAAGCTGTACAACAAATTCTTTAATGGATTCATCTTGCATGTATTGGTGAAATTGGTGCTGTTCCCAAAGCTTTAAAAGTTCTGTTTTGGATATTTTCCCTGTCGTTGTCATTTTTAGCAAAATTGTCTTAAGATTTGGTTCATCTGGAAAGAACTTCTCATCTGTCACGAATGACCTCAATATGTTAACCAATGCAGGTGGATGAATGATGATGAAGTTGTCTAACCCAGGCAAATTGTAAAACATCAGCTTACCAAGGGAGTGCTGGACTAACAAGAAGTCGTTCAACTGACGTCCTTCTAGTGCAAGGTCGTTATTAAGCTGATTGACATTGAGTAGGTCTGCCTTTGTTATGATGTTTATATTCTTCATTCTCATATTGGAGATTTGTAGCTCTAATGGAACCCATTGCATAGGTCGCCGCTGTCCCCATGATGTTTGTTCCACTGCAAACTGGACCACTTGATCCGTCATTCTTTGTATTTCTGCGTCGTGTTTATCTATTCCGTTTATGAAATATACCGTTTCAAGATGTAGATGTTCTTTGTTGTCATAGTTGGAGAACATAGATTTGATATCCTTAATGAAACAATTTCTCATCTTATCAGTATCTTCCTAATAATGAAAAGAATGCTCAGATAACAAAAAAAATGTAATATGCTGCAAGTTACTAACAGCTATGTTGCGATGGGAAAGATAAATTAATTGCTATACATTTCGAATATACAGATCCATCTATACTACGTCTTGCATGTTTGTGTCGAGTTTTTAAAGGTTACATTTAATTGTTTATAGTTTTTACAATCACATTATTAGTTTCTATGATTTTGACATATCTATGAAGCCGACAGACAATATATGTATTCTGAAAATGTTTTAAGTTTTATTATAAAACAAAACTATACGCATTTAAAACAAAATATCACGGGTAAACCCTCATTGATTTCAAATTAAAGAAGACAATGTCTACATTCCTGTATAAACTAATGACATTATAACACCTTCTTTATTGTACTTATATGGATTTAGTCAACTTAAATCTATGGATTGCTTGGTGGCAGCAGGAATTTTGAAAGTCCGTAAACAAGTAAATATGATTTAAAGGGCAGGGCAACATATTTTAGAGATTGAATAAAATAAACTCATCATAGATACCAGGATTGACGTTTTGAGTTTGCGTCCGACGCGCGTTTCATCTACAAAAAAAACCTCACCAGTAACGCTCGAACCAAAAACAGTTAAAAAAAAAAAATACAGTACGATGTTGAAGAGTATTGAGAACCAAAAGTTCTTTAATGTTATGCTAAATACAGCTTAGATAATATATTTCTCAGGTAGAATAGCCTTAGTGATTCAAAAATATAAAGTTTGGTTAACAGCTAATGAATAGTTATGACCATATCAATGAAAACTCATGTCAACACAAAATTGTTAACTACTATACTTGTGATACCCCCGAGAAATGAAAAATTCACCAGCAGTGTCATAGACCCAGTTGTTGTTGATTATAGAAACAAATGAACCTAGAAATTACACAGAAACAATTATTTAACTTAAGCATGTGCCGTCAATGTTTTCAGTCCAAAAAAAAATAACAACTATATTGTCATGACTAATTTGAAAGGCATTATCTTGGCCCATATATCTTATTATTTTAGTATAGTGATATTTGTAAATGTAATAAGATCACTTTGAAGCATCGATGTAAAAAAAAAGATAATGTATTAACTATAAATGGTTTACTTATACCAGTTTTCATGACAAAAAGGCAACTCAAACACGTCTGAACTTACAAATGTGTACTCAAATTATTCTTTTCGGTGAGTTACTCTCCATTTCAGGATTCTCGAGAAAAAAATGCCGGTTGAATGAGAGTTGCAAATTTATGCTTAAAACAGTTAAGATATATGGCATTGTTACCGGCGGAATTTTCAACAAAATCAATAAGATCCACATGTATATACTTTCTTAAGTTTTACGGACGCCATCACGAGTCGGTTGACTGTTATGGAATATTAGTTACTTATATGAAAGTCAATGTGTGCCTATTGTCGTAAATAACTCACGTCCCCTTTTCAAAATACGACCTACCGAATAATTACCGGGTTGTCACCTGTGGAGCAAAATTTGCTTACTATTTCGGAGAACCTGATATCACCTTCATTTTTTAACGGGATTCGTTTGACCAGTCCTTAGTTTTCCATAATGCGTTTTGTGTACTATTAGTTTTGCGTTTTTTTTTTCTTTTTTTACCATGGCCGTGTCAGTATATTTTCGACTTATTAGTTTGACTGTCATTCTAGTATTATTTGTCTCTTTTTGACCTCTAACAAAATCTAACACGTGTTTTTAATTTAAAAATTATCAATTATCACGAAGCTCCATGCTATAAGTTGTTTATAAAATATCTATAAAAAACATACTTTCATTTTACTGAAATATTAAAGCATATAAACACGGGATTAAACTATTTATATAGAATAAACTGGCTTGTTTAACCTTCTCTAACGCCAGTTAACCATTTTCAATAGAAAACAGTCATTTTGAAATTAACATCATCTGATAAATCTGAACAATGAAGTATTCAGTCATAGTAAATATTTCAGTATTTTGTTCTGACATGTCGTTCACAGTTCTCTCAGTACTGTTTTTATGCGTATAGGTGCATAACAACCACTGAACAAGCTAAACAATGATCTGATCTTATTGAATGTGAGCGTATAGTATACGCAGTACTGATTGGTACCAGTTGAAGCAGGATGTTTTAACGTTTTATTCAAAATATAATATGTAAAGAATATAAGCCGATAATAGTTTATAACAGTTGAATGGACTAAAAGAGGCTTACGTCTTACTTTAAACATTGTTTAACACACGAATGTTTATCAAAACCTATTTTCATCAAACGTGTAAACTGTTTTGTGAATAAACTTTTTTAAAATTATCCTGTATATTGGTCCCTTTAAACTGTTTCTAAATTTAAACAATAATGAAAAAAGGAAGATGTGGTATGATTGTCAATAACAAATTTCCACAAGAGACCAAAATGACACAGAAATCAACAACTATAGGTCACCGTACGGCCTTCAACAAGGGGCAAAGCCCATACTAAAGAGTCAGTTATAAAAGGCCCCGAAAAAACAATGTAAAACAATTAAAATGAGAAAACTAACGGCCTAATGTATGTACAAAAAATGAACGAAATACAAATATGTAACACATAAACAAATGACAATCACTAAATAACAGGCTCTTGACTTTGGACAGGCACCTACATGTAGGATGTTGCGGGTTTACACATGTTAGCGGGCCCCAACCCTCCTCTAACCTGGGACAGTATTTTAACAGTACAACATAAAATCGATTGCAACTAAAAGACACCTTAAACATATCTATTGTTCAGGATGGAGGATCTTCGACAACTACACCTGTCGAGTTGCTTATGTATGTTAATTATTGCAAAGTTACCTTGCACTGGTCCCTGTGTGTTGCAGCAAACATAATCATTGGCATAATATCTTCAGTATCTTCAATGTAGGTCAAAACTGAGTCAATCCAATGTTTAATTATATCTGAAAATATTTTGTTATTCATTACAAGCATGTTACAATGTATATTGCTCATGAAGGAGGAAGCCACGCTATAATACTGCTGATTTGATATTTCAGTCTTCAATAGACGTTAAGTTGTACGTACAACCTTATATTGTGACATATTGAAACACAAATAATCACATATGTGCAGCCTTATTGAGTATTGCAGAAAAATCTTTCATTTCGAACTATGTCATTCACAGGTAATATTTGTCCACTTATGATAATGATGAAATCTTCGAAAAAGACACAGTAGTTCAAGGTAAACTTTAAAATAAAATAGCGTGAACTCTTTGCTAAAAGATTGACTTTTGTGCCCCCCTTCTTGCCGACTTGTTTCTTTATTATTATGTAATCTTGATCAATCTTCGTTGACGTTTACGTGAAGAGTGCTTTTTCACGTCCGCACTTCTGTCGTGTACGGCATGCCAAATAAACACTTATTAAGGATCAATAACATTCATTATGTATTCAGACGACATAAGAAGACACCATGTGACAATTGTAAGTCAATTATTTATTAAAGTGAAACAGAGCTACCAACAAACAAACAAAAACACGTAAAAAACCGAATGTTCTCAGTTTTTGGAGAACAAATATAATTTGTTTTTGACACTGAGAAAAAAAAATGTTTGTTTCACCCTAAGCTGCCACTATATATAATGCTAAAAGTTTGTACGGAAAAAAATCCCGAAACATCAAATGGTTGCTGCCTTATATCAATTTGAAAGACAGTAAATAACTTTAATCCGTTTTCAATATTGAAGATATGATACTTTTTAAAAATATTAATATAAATTTGATACAGAATTTAATACCATTTAACAATTATGCAAGTAGTAAAACTGCTTTGAGTTAAATATCATATTGCACCGTCAGGAAGAGAAAATATAAGTACAATGTACGCCTTTTGAGAAGGCATGGCATATTATATTGTCCATTTCATTTATTAACAACACCTTGTAAAATATTCTTTTTGAAAATAAAAAATGTATAATAGAACAAACAAAACTATCAGTCACAATGATATATGAGGGTCTTGATAAGGGGAAAAGGGTAGTGGGGAGGGTGTTTTATTTTGCCGTATTCTGTAGTTCCGTAATCTGTAATTCTATCGGCCATTTTTCTCTATTCCGTAAGAATGTTTTCGTGTGTTCTGATCGTGCATATTGAAATTTCCTTCTGTATCATGATTTTGACATGATAGATGTTTTGTCTGTATCAACGACAAATATATGACGACACTACTCAGTTATCCTCTTCCCTTTTTACCCCCTCCCCCGAATCTGTCACTTAGTCTATTCTGCACAAATGATATATTAATCAATTTTGACTACTATCTGTTTAAAACCAATCAGGGGGGAAATTATCTAACTTTCTTCGTAATGTGTATCAATATCAAATTCCAAAAAGGCATCCCTAATAACCTGACAACAGTATCGTAACTTTATCACTTCTGATAAAGTATGTTTAAACATGTTAAAAGTTTGGTTACTTTTTTGTGCATTGTATACGATATTATTTTAAAAGATGGGATTTCAAATACCTGAACGTATAACATATATATGCACGCTGATTTAATATTTACAAATGATGTTCTTGTACTGCAAATATTAGTTTTATTTTTGTTCAGTAATACAGAGGTTTCTTTCGTTAATATAAGATATATTGTAACAAACACGAGCGAATATAGAACAAAACGAGATGTATGAGCACCATAAGATTATGTAAAAGGAGTAGGTTCAGTAAGACCCCTTTTTGACCCCATAATATAGCAGTTTTACAAAATTGTGAAAATGTTATCTTTTAGCTGTTTATTGGTAAGAAGAATGCTTCTGCTACACAAATATGGGCTGGGTTTTTTTATAATACAATGCACATATATCGGGTACTAACATCATGAAGTCATGCATATTACAGAAATCTTCACAATTTTAGCATTTTAGTTAAATTTTTTACGGTTTCCGTCTTAAATAAAAGTGGGCGCATTCGTGTTCATTCATAATATTGAAATATAAGTTGTATCTAATGATAATACATAACATAAAAAAAAGTTGAGGATGAACACGGATGCGGCCACTTTCATTTTTGACAAAAACCATCTGAAAAGTGACGTTTTTTTTGCATATTTGATAGATTTTTCTTTTTTAAGCTTGAATCGGGGCGTTTATTATGAATAGATCAGTTGAAATCTTTCACATACATTAATTGAATCAATTAAAATAGACACATAAGTGTTTAAAAAGTGTCCAAAATCTTTTGTTAGATGATCCTGAAATTTGAGGCCAGAATCGGCCCTTACCGGACCTACGCCTTTGTCATTATCTAAAATGGATAATTAGAATTATGAGATCAAATAATATATATATTTTATGAAGCCCAGGTGGTAGAAATGGTCTAGCATTTCTGTTACAGTGCAGACGATTTGGTGTCACGATATCTCAGTAGCATGGGTTCGAATCCCGGCGAGGTAAGATCAAACTCATCTATATATAAAATTCGTCTAAACATCAATCCAACAATGTTAGATCTGTAGAAGGTAATTTTTGTTGTTCTTCCCTCGCCGGGATTCGAACTCATGCTACTAAGATATCGTGACACCGAAACGCCTGCACTGTATCCGGTGCCACGAACACCTTGGCTTAAAAAGAAAGAAAGCTTTCGGTGGCCGGGTGTTACCTTTCCTCGTCAATTCTAATATAGTGTCGTTATACAGTACATGATATATAAGGCATGGAGATTGTTATTGTTACAGATCAGCTCAATTATCTATAGTAAAGGATCCTACGAATTAATGATATTGATAAGTACGTCTGAGTCTGAATGACAACTCTACAACAGATTTATCCATCGGATTACCAGCAATGATGGTGATACATGGCTGTGTACATTATGTATATACAACTCGTCTAAACATCAACCCAACAATGTAAGATCTGTAAATTTTCCTTCGCAAATGTGTTTGGTTCTTCCCTCGCCGGCATTCGAACCCATGCTACTGAGATATCGTGACACCAAATCGCTTTCACTGTATCCGGTGCGCTAGACCGCACGACCACCTTGGCCTCAATATATATATATAGTAGTGTATAATATCAAGCTTCCCGTTAAACTACAGAGATCAAGATCCAGGTAAGAGCAGTGGTTGTTGTTAGTATTAGCTTTATGTAAAGTCAACTCAGTCAGCTTCGTGGTTTGTTCTAAAAATGTATTTAAGTGTTTGTACCAGATGTTGTTTCTATATGCCTTTGCTGCTTTAAGGTATACATTTTAACTCGTAACAAAACACAAACAGGTAAAAAAAAACGGATGCACACTCAGTCCATATTTGAACTCTTAAAAAACTTGTCAAATACGAATTCGCCATAACGAATAAAAACAATATCAAGTGAAATGTAAGTGTAGTTACCGTATCAGCAGGTCAATTGACATAGTTCATTTATATTTGTTACTAACAAATGACACGAAATACTTTAAACATATACATTTGCACTCTGACATGTCCGATTAAACAGCTTCGTGGTTTGTTCTTAATTGTATATTCATGATTATGAGACACACTATCGCATATTAGGTAGAACAATTAAACTTCCAACAGACTAGCAATCACCATTATTAGCATGCAATTCATCAACAACTTCTATCATGACACTTCACAAGAAATTGATTTCAATATGTTCAAGGGACTTTTATAAGTGTTTTAGGGGTTTCATTGTATCCAGTATATGTAGTGTACACATGAATGGCCAAAAAGACAAAATAAAGATATGTGTGCCAGGTGTGCTGTGTAGATTTGGAAGCCATTTCATAGTTAGAACGTTCATGATATTTTTTTGTAACATGTGTTATGTTCCGAAAGTTGAGTCAGGTGGGATGTTATTAAAATCGTGATTTCATTTGAAGAACCCCAATATAAAATAAACAATAAAACTAATGGTACTATTCGCAGCCTCATCAGCCGGCAAAAACAAACCCCTTGATAAATTAGTCTAGCGTATATTTTATTCAGTAACTAAGGCTGTGTTGGTTATTGTTAGGAGTAGAATATGTTTAATACGATGATAAAACTATATTTCTTACTGAATTGAAGAAAATGTTCTAAGCATTGTTCGTCAGCCTTTTGTATTCTCATTGGTGAATAATACGTTTTCTATGTTTTAAGCTTCTACTCACCAGCAGCAGTGACGTTGTCCGTATATTCGGGTAGCGGGTTATGCAGACCAAATCTACTGTCAAACATCAGTAAAAACGATCCCTTATGCTGAATAAAAAGTTGATGTGTCATATCATAGGATTTCTGTCCCCCAAAATCGATCAGGTCCGATGGTGCTATTTCAATTATATATTTCTGATTTCTAATTTCCTTTAAAATAGACGACTGCAGTTGCAGCTTCTGGAATTCTAGTTCAGTTGTTAATGTCGAAAGGCCTGTGAAGCCAACTGGTGGTTCAAAATGTCCTGGCAAAGGTTTGATACTTTGAGAAGACGTCTTCTTGGTAACCTGGTCTGCTGAAGGAAGGTCGATGGTGTTATCTCCTTGTTTGTATTTGACTATTGAGACAGTTGTGTCCACTTCTGAGTGAACTGCTTGACCTACCTCTTCAAGAGTTAATGTGTGCTGTCTGGTTTCATGATCAGACGATTTACAAATATCTGGTATACCCCGAAGAATTTTCGCATACACTTCATGACCTCGTTCACCTTCAAATGTTGATACAATATGTATATTGAAGTATAAATTACATATCAATTATGTGTTATACTTAGATATTTAGATTTATAATAAACACAATAGTAGAAACTGTTAAAACGTTTACATCGAAATGGGATTCTGTGACTGTATGCATGTGTACATGAAAAAAGTAAACATAAAACAACCGCGTGTGACATTCTTTGTCAAGAGACTGTTGATATCCTCTTTTGTATTTGATTCAAACAGGATACTGAATGACAAAAAACATTATGTCTGGGCCATCTTAACAAAGCCGTTTATTATAAAACAATGTATATATCATTAACTAACCAAAAGGGAACATGAACATATGCATATGATCAAATGATATTTTTACGGTCTCGGCAGTGTTTAATTTTTTTGAAACATATCCTTGAATAAGCACTAATTAATTTATATTCCATATAAGCGCTACACGTGTTATCTACCTTCTTTGTAAACAAAGATACTAGTATAGAAAAACATTCAAGCGAAGACATGACTTATATCCGGATTAATGAAAATGTGTGTACTAACATAATTAATCATAATAGATGTTCTATACTAATGTTAACGAGGCCGGGATAAGGTACCGGTACTAATGTATATATTAACAAATGTAAATATGTTAATGAAACTTAGTTTAAATGAAAAAAAAGTGTTTAATTCGAAAATCAATTTGACAGTTCGGGATAATTGAATATGTTCCAACCAGCATCCCTTACATTCGTGTCGTCCTTCCATGTAGAACGTATGCATACGATGAACCGTTAAGTCTGTCTCGTCCTAGATTTGTATACAATAATTGCAATGTTGACGTTGAGTTATCAACCATCAGTAAATCATTCTAAGAAAACGGAATGTTACATCTATGTACTCCGTTAGCAATTGATCATACATTTGCAACTGTATTTGTTCGTAATGTGTTTGTATCAGTCCAAAATTAAGAAACAAAGGGTTGATATTGTATATCTGTAAATTTAACCACGTTGTCAAATGTCTAGTATTCTATTTGTGAACTGATTTTTCATATATCATCAATTAAAAAAAAAGCAGCAAATCATATTTTTTTTGTATACAGAAATCGGGTATCTTACTATATGTGTTTTCGTAATACTTTTAAATTATAGCCTTTGCAAGTATATATTGACCTGGGAAAAAAGTATATTGACTGATGACGATGTCAAAGGTCAATATACCTATTTTGGTCGATATATCTCGTAATGCCGTCATACAAAGGCTATTCATTATTTTTTATAAATAAGGCCGTTAGTTTTTCTGGTTTGAATTGTTTTACGTTGTCATTCAAAAGCTTTGTATAGCTGACTATGCGGTATGGGCTTTGATCATTGTTGAAAGCTGTACGGTGACCTATAATTGTTAATGTCTTTGTCATTCTGGTCTCTTGTGGATAGTTTAATCATTGACAATCATACCACATCTTCTTTTTTTATATTATTGCTAGACTATTTATTCCTCACCATATTTTTATCAAAACAGTCAGTGTATTATATTCGATCATTTAATATTGTCATTTAATAAATTTAGTATATGCGCCAGACGCGCGTTTAGTCTACAAAAGACTCATTATTGACGCTCGAATCCAAAAAAGTTTAAAATGTCGATTAAAGTACGAAGTTGGAGAGCATTCCTAAATGTTTTGCCAAATACAGCTAAGGTAATCTATGCCTGAGGTACATATTAGCAGATTTATTTAATGTTTTTTCACCAATCTTATGCATTTTCATCAGATAATCGATGTTTTGTTTATGTGCAATATGCTTTCTTGTTTTGCTATCCGCCATTTTCTATATACCTTCGAAAATATAGTTAAACATGTGACTTTTCCTGAACAAACCAAATTAGTTAAATTTTACGAATTAATAATATTTCAATATATCTTTTTAACATTGATATCCTGTTAAGTTTCTTTTTTTCATAATGAAACCAATATATGATTAACAATTGGAAACAAAATAAACGGTCTTAAATGAAATTACACCAAGCGTACCCTTTTTAAGTGGAACCATTTTCTTATTTTCTATATCGATACCATTCCTTCCAAAAAATATCACAAGTCCGTCGGTAGAATTCCACTTCAGAGGAATGTCTTCGTCAATAAGCACACTTGCTAAAGTACTTTTCCCAGCCCTACAGGGACCACCTAAGAGAAAACAAAATACGAGTATAAAAATGAAAAAAAAGATGCAACAAACATGTATATTTTTTTTTCTTATTTGAAGTCAACAATATTGTCGCTTTTCAAATGTATTTTAAGATATGTAAGGAATATCAAAGATTCAAATATATCAGGTGTCGAAGTTATTTATCTCAGGCATATTGATTACTTGGTTTTAGCATCGCAATTATTAAAACCAAATGATGCATACTTGAAATTATTTAAAGAAGGCGCGCTTTCCATATTCAGTTTGTATTTACTGAATAATTATTGAATTAGTAGACTCATATCTTTCGGTGTCAATAACATATATCGTAACTTTTTTAAGGCCACTTCAGAAACATTCAATTGATGAAAAACAATATTATGTTCACAAAGATAATGAAGGAATTCATGCATGTCCGGTCGTCATTGTACATGTCTTCACTTTCTTATCGGTGCTAAAGAAGGATGCATAATCTTAGTCCAATATACTGGACAAATATACCTTAGTGTATTTCCGAACAGCAACTTCAGCTTTGTAAGCAATGTATTTTTCATAAAGTTGGCTTAACATCGAGTTTTCATTCATCCTTTGTGTAACAAGGTTATGAGGAGGACAGATAAAAAATGACAATCCGTAAATTTTACGGTCACCATTACGAATTATTTGATCCATGTGTCTTGGTCAAAACTAACTAAGGTCATTATTACCACGTGTTAGACTGTAGTTTTTCATTACGTCGTCTAATCTTTTAATTACTGAACGTGACCGTGTTACTGTTTTGCTCAGTGTAAATTCGCATTGCTATAAGACGTGGCACGGTACTTTCTATCCAAAATTCATGTATTTAGTTTTGATGATAATTTTTTATTCTTTTGATAATATTATAAATTGGATTTTTTCAAATGTCTTGTTTTTTGTTGATGTAAATCTTATCTGTATTCTGTTGTTTTCGTGTGTTATGGTAAAGATAATTGATCATCAAGTTCATCTATTATATTTCAGTTTGGTTCAACTGAATGTATAAGATATATATTTGGTTTACAGTTTGATTTAGAAGAAGCACTAACATAGTTAGATAATAAAACTAAGAATCTAATTACTACCACAATTCGATATTAATTAATATTGTAATTGTCATTATCATTATTAAATGCTATATTAACATTGCAGACTTAATTTTGAATTCTATTCTAGTTCTATCTTATTTTTAGGATTTTTTTTAAATTTGAAAAAAAATCAAATGTGACGTCCCTTTGTGCGTTTAATGATTTGGCTTACGCGGCTGCCAATGTTTATGTGCTGGTTAAGGTTGTTTTGTCTATCCTTTTTATTATGTAGTTAATCACCGATTCTATCATATATATCTATTGTATAGTCATTTTATAAACATATACTGTTTGCCAAAGTATGAATTATTTTTAATAAATAAGGATGTTCTTATTCCAGGCATAAAAACCTAGCCGTATTGAGCACATTTTTTTTGGAACTTGCAATGCTTTTCAACTTTGCTTTTTTTGGTTTTCGAACTTTTTTCATCTGCGTCACCAGTTAGTTTTGTTTGGACGAAACGCTCGTCTGACGTTTTAAAATTTAAACCTGGTACTTTTTTAAGCTATTATTAGTGTATTTCTCTGTCCTTTATGTTCTTACACTTATTTGTATTGTAATCTTATCATGTAGTGTTTAGTCATTTAAATTTTATGTTCAACATTGCCATAAAAGCGGGAAGTGTGGTCAATTAAACATGTTTGTATAGAAACATTATCAAGTTGTGTTTATCACACAACACACAAACAATCTTTTTAAAATACATTTTTAAAAGTATGTTGTTTTTCTAACTGCAGTACACAATTGTTTTTTTTTTTACATTACTGTTCGTGCTCATGATGCTGCTGTATTCGTTCAAGCACTTTTAGCAATCCGATTCCTGCAATATTTTGCATTATGGTTGAGGTGGATGTGCTAAATTGCACAATTGTAGATTAAAAGATAAGGTATGTCAACGAATAACACCAATATAATGTGAAATAATTTAAAATTGTGTCTATCAATAATTAATGTACTACCAAGACTCAAACGGTTTTCATAAGACAGGTATTCCCCATGTGAAAGCATTCGTTTGAACTCATCAGCATCAACTAACCACGGTAATTGAATATCTTTCTCTAAAAAATATATATTATGTAAAAGTATTACTTGATCACTTTCCGGAAAAGACAAAACCATGCATGTGAAGAATAGAATTATCGACAAACAGGCCATTTGACTTTCTCTGTTTTCGTTACGGATGGTTTAACTGTAAGATTGTTGTATGGCGGTGGTGTCTTGCTGTAAAGTTACTTTTCAATCCAATCACAGTGTGTTAAAATCATTTGGTATACGACATAGCATCGCCATGCTGAATACACAACATCCAATGATTCTTGCCATTTTTTTTTTTTATTAAACTGATAAATTCTTGAAAGAAACACTTTTTCTCGAACCTACCTGACAGATCCAATCAAACTTAAGTATACAAATAATCAAATATTTTATATCATTTGGAGAATGTTGCCTATACATTTTTCGCCATTGTCCTGATCTGAAATAAACTCATCGTAGATACCAGGACTAAATTTAGTGTCATTTGATATAAATGAGCCATGATGATATTACATGCATGTAACAGCAATATGCGTTAAAGTAGATACACGTTTTTGCATTAATTTAACACACTACACTTACCAACTTTCTGTTTCGACGGTCCAGCTTTCGGAAAGTTGGATTGTTTATCATATTCTTCGTGTTTTTTGTCGGGACGAGTTTGTGGTTCTAATGCATTCTTAAAGTAAAAACAAATGGTAACTGGTACTACATGTATGTTTAGTATGTCACATGCACTTTAAAGAATTTTCTGTTCAGACACATATTATAGTTGTTCCGAAGGTCATTTGTAATATAATGACTACTTTCAAACTATTTTGGTGAGTCGGTGTTTTTAAAACCTTTTTGCAAAAATACTGACTCAATTTGAAAATTTGAATTCACAATGCACATATCTTCTACTTGAAATTTGAAGACTTTACTTTCAAAATAGGAAATGTCGAAAAGTATGTATGATCAAACATCTATGCCGTTTATAGGTTCTGCGTCTATATGATATGTCCATAACTATAACTTTACTGTTTACACAACTGTTATTTTGTTGCAATTATAAAGCTGTTCTGCCCCAATAATAGATAACTTAGTTGTATTTGACAAAACGATTAGGAATTTGAGGTCTGTTATGCTCTCCACCATCATACTTTATTTGGCAGTTTTTACTGTTTTGGATTTGATCGTCTCTGATGAGCCTTTTGTAGACGTAATGCGCGTCTGTAACAAGTACAAAATTCCTATCCTGTTATCTATGTTGAGTTCATTTGAACGTAAATGAAGGAGATGAATGTCGTAAAATGTATGTTATGTACCATATCTATAATACAAGCTGATTAATTAGAAAACGACAATATGCGATCGTCACATATTAAAAAACAAATGCATTGTCTAAAAAAAAAAATAGGTGCAGCTATATATTTATTGATACTGTTCATGCAACAATTATTATCCACGGCGATAGTCGATCTTGTACCAAATTGGTTGTGCAGATCGTGCTCTTGTACTATATAACCAAGGTGAAATATTCAAAGAGAGTTAAGACAATAAATATAACGCTTGCCTTGAGGTAATTCAATGTCTCCTTGTATTTATTTGCGGGAAAAAAATGTCCCTCATTTTTTTGGTATCCCTTTTCTGCTAATTCATAAGGTGTTGCTCCCTGAAATATAACCGGATGTTGTATATTTAGCTATATTCATTTCACAATGGTAGTCTAAACAAGTAAAATACATCAAAGAGAACTATCTGCTTGGGTGACGAAGACACTCATTTATCTGTTCATACACGTGCGATATATAATTAGCTTTGGAAAACATAATTTTGACGAGAGCATTCTCTCATTTGTTCATACAAAGACACTTTAGAAATTGTTTTAGTTAGCTATGCCAATAGTTGCTTTTCTAGTTATTGAATGTGTAGCAGAGGAATTACACATATTAATGTATGGGTAATTTTCAACGGTCTAAGTAAACAAAACAAAACATTGTAAGTCTATATATATATATATATATATATATAAGTACGTCTGAGTCAGTGACAACTCTACAACAGATGTATCCATCGGATCGCCATCAATGATGGTGATACATGGCTGTGTACATAATGTATATACAACTCGTCTAAACATCAACCCAACAATGTTAGATCTGTAAATTTGCTTTCGCAAATTTTTGGTTCTTCCCTCGCCGGGATTCGAACCCATGCTACTGTGATATCGTGACACCAAATCGCCTGCACTGCAGCCGTCCCGCTAGACCACACGACCACCTGGGCTCTCAAAAAAAGAGCTTTCGCTGGCCGTGTGTTACCTTTCTTCGTCAGTTTTAATCTAGCGGCGTACTACAGTACATGATATATAATGCATGAAGATGTTATTGTTACAGATCCGCCAAATTATCTATAGTAAAGGATCCTACAAATTAATGTAATATACAGTCACAGAAAATAATTATGTTTATAAGTACGTCTGAGTCAGTGACAACTCTACAACAGATGTATCCATCGGATCGCCATCAATGATGGTGATACATGGCTGTGTACATAATGTATATACAACTCGTCTAAACATCAACCCAACAATGTTAGATCTGTAAATTTGCTTTCGCAAATTTTTGGTTCTTCTCTCGCCGGGATTCGAATCCATGCTACTGTGATATCGTGACACCAAATCGCCTGCACTGCAGCCGTCCCGCTAGACCACACGACCACCTGGGCTCTCAAAAAAAGATTATCTATAGTAAAGGATCCTACAAATTAATGTAATATACAGTCACAGAAAATAATTATATTTATAAGTACGTCTGAGTCAGTGTAGAGTTGTCACTGACTCAGACGTACTTATAAATATAATTATTTTTCTGTGACTGTATATTACATTAATTTGTAGGATCCTTTACTATAGATAATTTAGCTGATCTGTAACAATAACATCTTCATGCCTTATATATCATGTACTGTAGTACGCCGCTAGATTAAAACTGACGAAGAAAGGTAACACACGGCCAGCGAAAGCTCTTTTTTTTTGAGAGCCCAGGTGGTTGTGTGGTCTAGCGGGACGGCTACAGTGCAGGCGATTTGGTGTCACGATATCACAGTAGCATGGGTTCGAATCCCGGCGAGGGAAGAACCAAAAATTTGCGAAAGCAAATTTACAGATCTAACATTGTTGGGTTGATGTTTAGACGAGTTGTATATATGACACTGACTCAGACGTACTTATAAACATAATTATTTTCTGTGACTGTATATTACATTAATTTGTAGGATCCTTTACTATAGATATATATATATAGGTATTTACCTCTCTTTGTACTCAAATTGTAAAGTGTTGTTTAATGACAACAGATTAATTTATACCTTGAAATTTTATTTTTCTATTCTTATGTTCTGTTATACAATACACATTTCATTTAACAGAAAATAATTAACACAAAAATTCATACGGATTTTTAAACTGTCTTTTTTGTAGCATCAAAAAAACCTTGCATTTCAGTCAGTAGAACTAATTGAACAGTAAAAAATCAGACCAATATCAAATCTACTAAATAATATATCAAAAACTATAATATATAACTAAAAAATGCCATAAAGCATATGTCAATTTTGAAATATCTTTTTTTCAGAGTAACCACTTCTGTTGATGACAGACGAAGAACGATATTGGTAGATATGTTGCATTTTCAACTATCAATATTTGTAGTTCATACAATCGTATCAAGTGATAGCATGTTTTTATATTTTTTTAATCATACACTCCTTGGCTAAATGCATTATATTTTTGGTCTTCCGTGTCCAATGCATACGAAAATGTAACTTTTAAAAAACATGATTGGTTTTTTTTTGGGCTGCTTTTAGGATAAAAGGCGGCTGTCGATTGTATGCATTGTTCTTATAGATATACGGAGTCTATATACATGTGAGTTCATTTCCCCGGTATGGAAATACAATTAATACCTTATAGTTTGCCTAATAGTAGGTTGACATTCTAGGCACTATCCAATATTGCAGAAATATTGTATTTACTTATCAAAAGACATCCAATTTCTAATGAATAAACTGTCATTGAGCAGTAGAACATAATGCAATCTAAACTATATGGTATCCATACAAACGTTCTGCTACTTAGCTTATGATCCTTGTTAATAATGTTAAATTCACGCACAGTGTTAACAAAATAATTAGAACGGTTTACCTCATTATTTCGAGCAGAAACTTTGGCGCCAGCACTAAGCAAAGTTTTTACTACGGATTCTTTTCCTTGGCTCGCTGCTTCGTGTAAAGGTGAATCACCCTAATGAATGAATGTATGTACATATATATGTAACACTCATAAACATGTCCTTCCCCCCAAACGTGTCCGATTCCCCCAAACATGTCTAGTTGAAAACAGCGCTAAAGCGTGTCATTTGTATAAACGCCCAAACGTGTCCATTTCTCAACTAACCCCCAAACGTGTCCAATCCCCAAAACGTGTCCATATCAAGCGTTATTTGCCGGGTTATTGCTATTTCATTAACGTATACTAATTTTACCATTTCATTAAAAATATAATAAATAAGGCACGTTATTACTTTTTTAAACCGGCAGAATTAAACTGGTTCCCTTTCTCTGTGCATTAAAAATTGTATGTTCTCTATAATTAGGCATGAAATACTGGCAACTGGACAATTCGCAATTAACAGTTTACAGTAAATTTATTCAGTAGAACTGAAAAAATATTAAAACTTGTATGTTTTCTCTAGATATGCATGAAATACTTGCAAGGGGACAATACGCAACCAACATTCTAAAGTTTATCGTAACAATAGAACAGTAAAAACATTAAATCATGTATGTTCAAATGTAAAAAAAAATAAAAACAGGTAGCCTATGTTCTATCTGAATAGAACTGGCAAAAACTTTAAAACTTGTATGTTATCTCTAAATATACATGAACTTCTTGCAACTTGACAATACGCGATCATCAGTTTAAATTTAATGTGTCGGTACAACTGTAAAAACATTAAAACTTGCAAAACTATTGGTCGCTCTAAATATGCATAAAGTACTTGTAACTGGACAATACGTAATCAAAAGTCTAAAGGTTATTTATACACTACATTTAAATTTGCAATTAAAACCGGCGTTGATCACATAACAATCGTATTCATAAAAAAGAATCTATAAAACCTATGCATGAAATATTTGGCACTGGACGTTATGTCTCTTTATCGTGTGTCTTTAGTTATGCTGGAAACCTAAAATTTATCAAAAAACCGGATAACCACACAAACTATTGACAACAAATGCACTTAAAAGCCCGCCATCCAATATTCGGATAAATATAAAAGGCATTATCAGATTTTATAAGTACAAATAATTAACAAATTTAACGATTAATTGAACTCCTGATTTATGTACATGTTCGCTCTAAATTAATATTTAATACTTGCAACTGGACATTAAGCAATTTCAGTCAAAGTTAATTAATAATAACAGAAACCTACATTGAACTAACTTTATTAATCTGATTAATGACAACTTCATCTTCAACTGTGTCTCCCATTATAGAATGCCGTAAACGTTATCAGCGATTTTCTTTAAGATATACTGGTTTTAACGCTATAAGACGTGTGACGTTTTGGCGTTAACAATTATCGGACACGTTTGGGGGTTATGAAATCGGACACGTTTAGGGAATATTGTACATTTCGGACACGTTTAAGGAGAAAAGACACGTTTGGGGGAATCGGACACGTTTGGGGGAAGGACACGTTTTGAAGTGTTACATATATATATAACGTTAAGCTGACCAATTGCACCCTAAAACAATATTTTTAGGATTAATACAGTTGTATGTTTTGTCCATGCAACATGCTAATGAGAAATAATTATTCAGTAATGTAATAGTATACATATATGTTTTCAATATGAAAATAAGGAGAAGTGGGAAGGCAACATCCCAAATGATGTCAATGACTGCAACCACTATATATATTGACGTTTCCGTCTATGTAAATGTGTTTTTTTTAAATGTAGATGCACAAACGTCTTGGCGCCAAAGCAATTTTTGAAAGAATCGCACAAATAATTTTCTGTCATTCATACATAAAAATCAAAGACGTATGAAGAGACCAAGATATTTTAAATCCTTAAATATATGATGACAATGATATATGCACAACCGCAATATGTTGACCTTCACCTAGCATTTAACATCGGTAGTAAGTGGGGAAAAAATAGATTGAGAATGGAAATGGGGAATGTGTAAAGAAGACAACAACCCGACCAAAAAGCAAACACAGTTATATTATATTCCACAACTTGGCCGTACGGTTATAGTGTACTTTACTTTAAATTTTAGTTGCTACTGCTTGAAAGAAATATATTGAATCAAGCATTTGTAGCGAGAAAGGTAAAGACACAGCTTTAGGTGGCATCCTGTGTGAGGTGATTGCAAATAAATATATCACTGATTCTCATAAATAACTGTTGCTGGCATCGTCATATCTACCCTTTTTTGTTATTGCATTGCAGTAGATATGTATTAATATTATGCCGATGATAAGGTGTAAATGTTTTCAAAGGTCGAAAACTGTATTAAAAAAATACTAACTGTTCCATTGCAAAATAAATCTCGAAAAAATATAAAAAGTATTACAAACTGCACAACATAGTAAAACTCAGGAATGATCAACGTTAGCCCCAACGAAACACGAGGCTCTCAAGAGTTTGAATCTACTAATATTTTGTTGCTTATATATTTCGTCAATGATTATGTTTGCTTCTTCTCAATATATATTAATAAGTGGCGTAACATTTCCTTTTAAATGTTAATTGTACCTTTTATATTTTTTTTCGAAAGCAAATACTTGCATTTTACCTATATGTTCCATTTAAACCATAGTGTCTATGTTTCTTGACGTAGAAGGAAATAAAATATAAAATGTATACTAAATTCATTTGCGAAGATTTGTTAGAGTTTAGAACATGAACAACTTATGTAAAATTGTCCTTAAAAGGGCAATAACTCCTTAATGGGGTCAATTGACAATTTTGCTCATTAGACTTTTTTGTAGATTTGAATTTGTTGACCATTTTTGTTTTTTACATTTTATTTTTATCATCAATAATATTCAAGATAACCAAAAACTGCAAAATTTCATTAAAATAAACAATTTAGTGGCAGCAACCCAATAATGGGGTGTTCAGTTTGTCTAAAGATGTCAGGGCTGATATATTTTAACCTTTGAACATTTTTACTCCCCGTCAGATTTTGTCTTAATGCTTTAGATTTGAGATATAAGCTAAACATTGCATTTGACCCCTTTGATAAATGTTTAGCCTTGGCGGCCATGTTTGACTATGAATCAAAACTTTGGATTGAATAATAAACTAGATAGCTAAAAGAGCATTTGGTTAAAGTGTAAAGGTATTTATACCAATAGTTTCAGAAAAGAAGATGTTTCTTAAAGTTTACAATGGAAGACGATGACAGACGACGACAGATGACTACAGACACCAAGTAATGCATAAGGTCAGACGAGGTCCATCGGGTTCCGATGAGCTAATCACGGGGTTAATTTGAAATACCATGGAAATATTACAGGAATAAGTAAATTATGCTCATTATGCAGAACTTATAAACGTGACTAAGGACAACAAGTAACAATGGGACCCTTGTCGGACGTTAATATAATATCAAAATGAAGTGACTAATAGTAAAAATAATAGTTGTGCTAGACTTTTATAATTGTGAGATGCATCACATAATTTGGAATAATCAAAGTATTGATCAAATGTTATTAAACAACAAAATTCTGCAATGAATGTTATACAGTAGTACATGTTGCATGTTTTAGGAAGCGTATATGAATTCCTTATTGTTTAGACTAAGCAGCGTAGTAAGAATCGATGAAGTTTAATACAGTCTTTGTCCTTTGAGGCTCTCTTTTGGCATCTCTTTTGTTACAATGTCATGCATACATGTATTTAATAAAATGTCACAGTAAACTTTAACTGTAGTCCTTATTTGAAGGCAAGCTTTTTTATGTGTGTCAATTTATTTTAAACATTTGCAATTGTCACTTATTCTTTATGTTTAAAGCAGTAGTGTTTTCAGGAATTTGGTTTTGCCGATTACTTTGCGTATATTCAATTTCATGTATGTTCGAAATCTAAAAACATTAAACAATTAAAAATAACAGACATACTTAAGGCCGTACGTTGACCTATAATTGTTAACGTTAGTGTCAGTTTGGTCTTGTGTGGATAGTTGTCTCATTGGCAATCATACCACATCTTCTTTTTTATATACACTTTGTAAATTCAGCTGTTTCACAAGGCACGCCTACCTTGGAGAGAAAAGTAATTTTAACATATTCTTTGTTTTGTTAGCGTACTGGTTCCCTTATACGGTCTCTATGTTTCTTCGTATAGCGAAATAATGTGGAAATTTAATAAACACATAGTAGCGGCAATCATTAAATTATCAGTGGATTCAAAAGTGAAGGTAAGGGTTGTACAGAATTTTAGTTAAGGTTAAACTATTAGAAGTTTGGGGCATACACACGTTGAAAATATGCTGCACAAACCTATGTTTTCACCTTTTGATAACAAAGTAGTGCATAATAATGTTTCGTTCTAGGGTATAATTTTGTACGAAACCTCATTGAAAAAAAGGCACAGCTTTAACATGTTTAACCAGAAAGAGAGTTCCTATGGGAAATTGCATTGTCTATATCTACAAGAGTGCAACCAAAAATGATAAAATATTGATTTAATAAGGGTGTATGTGTATAGTATTGCATCGAAGATGAAGCGGCATAAGATTTTTAGTATAAGTAGACGTTCTGATAAAACGTTACAAGACCGGATGTATATGGCTTTCATGGTTGCCAATATTACTGTCTCTGTCCTTTTTTAGTCTAAATATGTAATGACAACCGTAGAATTGTCGATCGGAATGCAATAATCGAACATCAATTGTCAACATGGTCAACGCAAGTTTCAAAGAAAATAAAACTACAGCTGCAATGAATTAGGTGTTTTATTTAGCAAACATCAGTATGATCACATTTATCTGTTTTCTAGGGAAAACAAGGTAAATCAAAACTTAATAAATGTCATGCGTTAAAAGGGATTTTCTTCTGTTACCTTTATCGAGAATGATCAAAGCCTTACATCTGAATTTTTTTTTATTCGATTAATTTGTTAGGTAAACGATAGCGCTGTTATTTAACGCTTTGCGCAGTATTTGTTATCTTAAATTTTTAGTGATAACTAGTGTTGAATTGACGTCATACCACATATCCCTTTTTATGATAAATAAGATTTTACTTAACATAAAAGCCTTTAATGTGGCAGTTATCTTAGATAAAAACATCTTGCAGCACACTATTTTATCCGCATTTTGTCATTATATGTTCTTAGGTAAAATTGCGACAAGTCTGGTATGTGCATTTTATTTAAACGTTCATGTAAACTCATTTTTTCCTTTTTATGCAAGGGACCATACTATAAATCAACGTTTTATACATCCGTGGTGACCTATTTAGCTTTCATTCAGACTTACTAAGTGATGCATACTCACATTGATGTCTCTACTATTAACATCGGCTCCATACTGAATTAAACGTTCAGCATCTTCCTTGTACTTGACCACATGAATTGGAGTTTGATTCTGTCATATATAAAACATGAGATCAGATATTTGGGACAAACAAATTTACATTTACCTGATGAAACATTTGGTTTGTTATTGGATAATAGACATGCTACTCCCAATAACAAATCAGATCGGGTAGTAACAGACACGTGTTTAAATGTTTGGTGATTTTGTTTACACGTTTTAATTTGTTATTCTTAAGTAAACTCAGTACAAGAAAACCTACCTTTTTGCGTTAACTGTAGTAATCTATAATTCTAACATGACGTCCTTCAAACCATTTGAGTACACACCCGTGGTAAAATATGAATATATTGATTAGGCTGTTCCGATCGCACTCCCACGTTTTATGTTTGTTTATGAATGAGATACCCGAATATAAGCATTATACGGGGAAATACACGCTTGTGAAACCAAAAATCATCACAACATTGAAACGTAAACAAACGATGCTAAATTGTTGTATAAGCCATCTTTTTATACAATAAAACATATTTCTCATTTAAATTTATCCAAAACTATATAAATATTCTATTGTAAATAGTTTAAGCATGTCACTAATTTGTTTGCTCCGTTCTTTTACGCCATTTTGAAAGTGTGTTTATTTATGGGAACGGCAAATATTTGCCTCCTATCTAGAGCGCTTCGATCCAAAAGAATTGCCGTATTTGTCCTATTAGAATCGAAATAATTCATGGGGGCTTCAATATATCTTTATTTTACCATGGGTTGTCCTTTTATGCCGATATTTTATCCCTCGCTATCGCTCAGGGTGAAATATTTGTCATAAAGGGCCTACCCGTGGTAAAATCTCAATATGTTCAAGCTCCCATGAATTATTTCTTAAATAGCCTATACATCTTTTTATTTTGGTCAAAAGACTAAGGTCAGACACATTTTACAACTAGTAAAAAGGTTTCATCGATTTGTGTGGAATTTAACCTTTGATTCCAAAAATAATGTTTCGAATTATTGTACTGACTTTTTTAATTCATATATTACCAAAAGAACAATATATAACACGTACAATTGTAAAATGAGGGAAATATATCGACTATTAACAACTTTTTTTTTAACTATTCAGTCCTAAATATACTACGGTTTTAAAAAAGGTACTGTGCAATGTTTGTACATGCACATGTAATCAAGTTTTAATTTAATGTTGTACGGCAGCTTATGACTTGAACAGCTCTTTAAAGGACAACAAATCATTTTGAAAAACATGTTTAACTAATTACAATTTTAATTTGAAATTTTATACATCAGACCAGTTTGAGACAGAAAATGTATTATGTTTTTCATGGCAGATGCTAACTTCAACAAATAAAAGGAATTTCAGCTTTCTATATTAGTGACTTTAGACATTCTAATCTTTATATCATAGATTTAGTGTCCAATTCATATACTAAACATCAGTTTTGGATAGATAATTTATTTATTTTTAATGGCAGTTGATTAATTTCAACATATTTGGAAAATTTTATCTCTCTGAAGTGACCATAGAACTTTTACTCTTATATTTAAAAATTGAAGGTCAAATTTCATACATCAGACCAGTTTAAGACAGAAAATGTATTAATTTTATGTAGCGGATGATTAAATTCAACAAAATTTAAGGAAATTCAGCTAACTTTATTAGTGACGATAACATTATAATTTTAATTTTTTAGATAAAGGGTCATACAATTTACAACATATCAGTTTTAGACAGATAATGTATCTTTTTTATTGTGGTTTATATATTTCAATATATTTTAAGTGAATTTCATTACACTTCATTAGTGGCCATATCATTGTTACTTTTATATTGAATGATTGGTGGTCAAATATTATACATCAGACCAATTTTAGACAGAACATGTACTATTTTTTGTGGTGCATGATAAAATTCAACAAATTAAAGGAATTTCAGATAACTTTATTAGTGACGATACAAATGCAGAAAAATTATATTTACTTATCAAAGGACATCCAATTTCTAATGACGAATTTGAACTTTCATTGAGCAGTAGAACATAATGCAATCTCAACTATATGGGTATCCATACAAACGTTCTGCTACTTTGCTTATGATCCTTGTTAATAATGTTAAATTGTACGAACAGTGTAAACAAAATAGTCAGAACGGTATACCTTATTATTTCGAGCAGAAACTTTGGCGCCAGCACTAAGTATTTTTACTACGGATTCTTTTCCTTGACTCGCTGCTTCATGTAAAGGCGAATCACCCTAATGAAGAAATATATGTACATATATATATATATATATAAAGTTAAGCTGACCAATTGCACCCTAAAACTGAGCAATAATTATTCAGTAATGTAATCAGTAATAGTATACATATATGTTTTCAATATGAAAATACGGAGAAGGAGGACGACAACATCCCAAAAGATGACAATGACTGCAAACATCATATATATTGACGTTTCCGTCTATGAAAATGTTTTTTTAAACGTAGACGGACGCACGTCTTGGCGCCAAAGCAGTTTTTGAAAGAATCCCGCAGATAATTTTCTGTCATTCATACTTAAATATCCAAGACGTATAAAGAGACCAAGATATTTCAAATCCTTAAATATATGATGAAAATGATATGTGCACAACCGCAATGTGTAGACCTTCACCTTAAGCATTTTACATCGTGGAAAACAAAATTAGATTGGGAATGAAAATGGGGAATGTGTAAAAGAGAAAACAACCCGACCAAAAAGCAGACACAGTTATATTATATTCCAGAACTTGTGTGTACGGTTATAGTGTACTTCACTTTAAATTTGAGTTGCTACTGCTTGCGTGAAATATATTGAATCATTTGAAGCCAGAAAGGTAAAGACAAGGCTTCAGGTGTCATCCTGTGTAAGGTAATCGCAAATATAAATGTCACTGATTCTCATTGCTGGCATCGTCATATCTACCCTTTTTTGCATTGCATTGCAGTAAATACATATTTATATTATGCCGATGATTAGGCGTAAACGTTTTCAAAGGTAGAAAACTGTATTAAAAAAAATTAAAGGCAAATTCACTCAAGATCAACCAAACTAACTGTTCCATTACAAAATAAATCTCGAAAAAATATTAAAAATATTACAAAACGCCTAACATAGTAAAACTCAGGAATGATCAATATTAGCCCCAACGAAACACGAGGCTCTCAAGAGTCTGAATCAACTAATATTTTGTTGCTTATATCTTTCATTAATGATTATATTTGCAGCTCAATATATATATTAACAAGTGGCTTAAAAATTCTATTTAAATATTCGTTGTACCTTTCATATGTTTTCTTCAAAAGTAAATACTTGCATTTTACCCATTTGTTCCATTTTAGCCAAAGTGTCTATGTTTCTTGACGTAGAAGGAAATACAATACAAAATGTATACTAAATGCATATGAGAAGATTTTTTAAAGATAAAAACATGAACAACTAGTGTAAAATTGTCCTTAAAGGGCAATAACTCCTTAATGGGGTCAATTGACAATTTTGCTCATAAGACTTTTTGTAGATTTGAATTTGTTGACATTTTTGTTTTTTACATTTTATTTTTATCATCAATAATATTCAAGATAACCAAAAACTGCAAAATTTCCCTAAAAAAAAGCAATTTAGTGGCAGCAACCCCATAATGGGGTGATCAGTTTGTATAAAGATGTCAGAGCTGATAGATTTTAACCATTTGAACATTTTTACTCCCCGTTATATTTTGTCTTAATGTCTAGATTTTAGATATAAGCCAAACATTGCATTTAACCCCTATGGTAAATGTTCAGCCTTGTCGGCCATGTTTGTCGATGAATCAAAACTTCGGATTCAATAATAAACTAGATAGCCAAAGGAGCATTTGGTTAAAGTGTAAGGGTATTTGGCCCACAGTTGCAGAGAAGAAGATTTTTCTAAAAGTTTACAACGACAGACGACGACAGACGACATACGACGACAGACGACGACAGATGACGACAGACGCCAAATAATGACATCCGCTCAATTGAGGCCATTTGGGTATCGGTGAGCTAAACACGTTGATAATCTAAAGTACCACGGAGGTATAACATGAACAAGTAGATTATGCTCCTTATGCGGAACATGCTGGACTTATAAACGTGACTAAGGACAACAAGTATCAATGGGACCCCTGTCGGACGTTAAAGTAATAGCAAAATGAAGTGAATAATAGTTTAAATAATAGTTTTGCTAGACTTTTATAATTGTGAGATGCATCACATATTTTGGAATAATCAAAGTATTGAACACATGTTATTTAACATTACAATTCTGCAATGAATGTTGTACAGTAGTACATGTTGCATGTTTTAGGAAGCGTGTATGAATTCCTTATTGTTTAGACTAAGCAGCGTAGTATGTATGAATGGATGAAGTTTGATACAGTCTTTGTCCTATTTTAAACAGTTCTACGTCATGCATACTCACATTAATATCTACACTGTTAACATCGGCTCTATTTTGAATTAAAATTTCAATTACTTTTTGATTGTTGACCACATGCAGTGGAGTTTGACCCTGTTAAAAGATAGAATAATAAACGTCTGCGATTAGAGAAAACGTTTCCAGTACCAATATATTCGTTGGAAAGAGTTGTATCTTTTGGATTTAGTGCAGTTTTTTATGGTTAAACAAGATGACTTCACACCTGCCTTAAATGATGTTTGTATAATAAAACATTTGGTACAACTTCAGTTTATTCTAACTTCTGGAAAACATCTAGTTTGCCTCTTGTGACATCAACAGTGATCATGCAAATGTCCATTCTTGTTTTAATTTTAAAATGTTCGCGAGTGATTGATTCACTCTAAGTAAAGACCTGTATCATAATACATATAATAACATAACTTGTAATACAGGAGACAAATACGTCATGCGGTCGGACTATTTTAACAGTACGCACTTTTGGTGAAGTAGATATACGCCTGTATCGAACAAATACTTTGACGCTTAAAACATTTATCGTTAGTCTTCTTAAGAAAGTTATTATATTTTCAAAACATATAATTGTTTAACGTGGCGGGTATCTTAAAATATAGACATTAAATAACACAACTGTATCCCTTATTAGTTAGTATCTTGTATGTCGTATATATGTGTTCAACGAATTCCTGCCTAAAACAGATAACAGGTACACTGATACAAAAACGGCTTGTATAGTTGTACGTGAAATACATTTACGGATTTTGAGGTACGAACATTGATGAAAGTTTTTTTTTAAATATGTCAATTCATTGTTGATTACTGAACTCGTGTACTCTATGATTAAAAAATGACATTTGCAAAGCAATTTCGGTTCGCTTTATTTCGTAGACTAGTCACATAGTGAACATTCGTTCAAACGAATCTATAATAAAACGACAGATAGTTGCTTACTATGTATTATGTTATACTCACATTGAAATCTATACTGTTGACATCGGCTCCATTCTGAATTAAAATTTGAGCAACGTCTTTGTGTGTTGCCAAATGAAGTGGTGTTTGATTCTGTTTTGAAAGATAACAGTGTATTCAGAGAAGTAAATCAGTACGATTTGTGTTGATGAATAATGCACACCAATTTGTATTTAAGAAAATGTCACAATTATCTTTAACTGTGGTCCTCTTTTGAAATCTTTAGTGGTAACTAGTGGTGTCTTAACGTCATAGCACATCTTCTGTTTTATGATACATAATATTTAACATAACATAAAAGCGTTTGATGTGGCAGTTATCTTATATAAAAACAGCTTGCAGCACACTAGTTTATCAGCATTTTGTCATTATATGTACTTAGGTATATTTGTGACAAGTCTGGTATGTGCATTTTATTGAAACGTTCATGTAAACTCAGTTTTTCCTTTTTTTATGCAAGGGACCATACTATAAATCAACGTTTTATACATCTGTGCTGACCTATTTAGCTCTCAGTTAAATTTACACAGTCATGCATACTCACATTGATGTCTCTACTATTAACATCGGCTCCATATTGAATTAAAAGTTCAGCATCTTCCTTGTACTTGACCACATGGAGTGGAGTTTGATTCTGTCATATATAAAACATGAATTCAGATATTTACATTTACCTGATTGAAATATTTGATTTCTTATTGGATCATAGACATGCTACTCCCAATAACAAATCAGATGATGTTGAGTTTATCTGAATTAAGGGTCAGGAAGTAACAAACACGTGTTTAAATGTTTGATGATTTTGTTTACACGTTTTAATTTGTTATTCTTCAGTACAAGAAACCAACCTTTTCGCGTTAACTTTTGTAGTAATCTATAAATAGACGATACATCTTTTCATTTTGGTCAAAAGACTTTAGTCAGACACATTTTACTATTTTTTAAAAGTTTTAATCGATTTGTGTGAAATTTTACCTTAGATTTCAAAAATAACGTTTCGAATTATTGTACTGATTTTCCTAATTCATGTGTTACCAAAAGAACAATGCATAACATGTACATTTGTAACATGAGGGAAAGATATCGACTATAAACAACTTTTTTTTTTTGAAATATTCAGTCCTAGATAAACTACGATTAAACAAAGTACTGTGCAATGTTTGTACATGAACATGTAAACAAGATTTAATTTAACTTTTTACGGCAGCTTATGACTTAAACTGTTAAATGACTGGACATGTCACAGCTTCTGTTTTTAGGACACAAAATCACTTTGAAAAACATGTATTACTAATTACAATTTCATTTTTAAATGTTATACATCAGACCAGTTTGAGACAGAAAATGTATTATTTTTTTCAAGGCGGATGCTAACTTCAGCAAATAAAAGGAATTTCAGCTCTCTTTTTTAGTGACTTTAGAAATTCCATTTTTTAATTTATAGATTTAGTGTCCAATTCATATACTAAACATCAGTTTTAGATATATAATTTATTTATTTTGTGTGGCAGTTGATTAATTTCAACATATTAGGGGAATTTCAGCTTACTTCTGAAGTGACTATAGAATTTTTTCTCTTACGTTGAAAAATTGAAGATCGAATTTTATACATCAAACCAGTGTTAGACAGAAAATGTATTAATGTTATGTAGCGGGTGATAAAATTCAACAAATTTAAGAAATTACAGCTAACTTTATTAGTGACGATAACATTCTAATTTTAAAGGAGGAGGGGCAATAAGGCCCCTATTTGGCCCAAAAATTACTACTAATTTAAAAGTTATCATACATATTCTTAAGTCACTGAAAACTTGACTTAGATACAAGGTATTCAAAAAAACAAAACAAATTTGACATTGAACAAGTTACCATGGCAACAAATCATGACTTAATTTGCATATTTTGTAAACTTTCCTGATTTTCCTTGTTTTTGTAAAGTATATTTTAGATTGAAAAAAGTATGTGCGCACCCAAAAAACAACTTTATATTTGGTGAGATTATTTCAATAGTTATAATAAAGCTTCTGTTAAATTAGTTTGTTGTTTCTTGGCTGCGCACGATGTTCCCACAATGGATATAAAGATAGAAAACTGCATAAATTCTGTATTTTTTATTGTTTTTGTGAAAACAGTACATATGATGACGTAATTGTGACGTCATCATATAAAAATCTTGATGATTTTCATTTATATTTCTTGACCCTATGCATTTCGAAATAGTATGTGCCTATTTGGAATAATTATCAAACAATTTATTTTCTTTGGCCAAAACCAGGCCTTAATGCCCCTACCCTAGATTAAGGATCATAGTATATACAACACATCATTTTAGACAGAAAATGTATTATTTTTAATGGCCGTTGATAAATTTTAATATATTAAGGGAATTTCAGCTAACTTCGTAAGTGACCATAGAATTTTTACTCTTATATCAAAATATGATGGTCAAATTTTATACATCAGACCAGTTTTAGACAGAAAAGGTACTATGTTTAGGTGACGAATGATAAAATTCAACAAATTAAAGGAATTTCAGCTAACTTTATTAGTGAAGATACACATTCTACTCTTAAATTAATAGATTTAGGGTCATATAATTTACAACACATAAGTTTTAGACAGATTATGTGTTATTTTTGTATTGCGGTTTATAAATTTCAGTACATTCATATATTTTCAGCTTACTATAAAGGTGACCATAGCATTTATACTCTTATATTGAAAGATTTGTGGTAACAAAATATAAATAGTTATCAAAGGTACCAGGATTATAATTTAATACGCCAGACGCGCGTTTCGTCTACATAGGACTCATCAGTGACGCTCATATCAAAATATGTATAAAGACAAACAAGTACAAAGTTGAAGAGCATTAAGGATCCAAAATTTCCCAAAAGGTGTGCCAAATACGGCTAAGGTAATCTATGCCTGGGATAAGAAAATCCTTAGTTTTCGAAAATTCAAAGTTTTGTTAACAGGAAAATTATAAAAATGACCACATTATTGATATTCATGTCAACAACGAAGTGATGACTACTGGACTGGTGATACCATCGGGGATGAAACGTCCACACGCAGTGGCATCGACCCAGTGGTGTACGCCAGACGCGTGTTTCGTCTACATAGGACTCATCAGTGACGCTCATATCAAAATATTTATAAAGCCAAACAAGTACACAGTTAAAGAGCATTAAGATCCAAAATTCCAAAAAAGTTGTGCCAAATACGGCTAAGGTAATCTATGCATGGGATAAGAAAATCCTAAGTGATTCGAAAAATTTAAAGTTTTGTAAACAGGAAATTTATAAAAATGACCACATTATTGATAATCAAGTGTTGACTACTGGGCTGGTGATACCCTCGGGGACGAAACGGCCACCAGCAGTGGCATCGACCCAGTGGTGTAAATAGTTACCAAATTTACCAGGATTATAATTTAGTACTCCAGACGCGCGTTTCGTCTACATAAAACTCATCAGTGACGCTCATATCAAAATATGTATAAAGACAAACAAGTACAAAGTTGAAGAGCATTGAGGAACCAAAATTCCCCAAAAGTTGTGCCAAATACGGCTAAGGTAATCTATGCCTGGGATAAGAAAATCCTTAGTTTTTCGAAAAATTCAAAGTTTGGTTAACAGGAAATTTATAAAAATGACCACATTATTGATATTTATGTCAACACCGAAGTGATGACTACTGGACTGGTGATACCCTCGGGGATGAAACGTCCACCAGCAGTGGCATCGACCCAGTGGTGTACGCCAGACGCGCGTTACGTCTACATAAGACTCATCAGTGACGCTCATATCAACATGAATTTCAACATATTAAGTGAATCTCATTACACTTCATCGGTGACCATAGCATTTCTACTCTTATAATGAAATATTGATGGTCAAATTTCATACATCAGACCAGTTTTAGACAGAAAATGTATTAGTTTGTGGCGGATGATAAAATTCAGCAAATTAAACAAATTTCAGCTTACTTTTTAAGTGACGATATAAATTCTACTCTTAAATTTAAAGATGAGGCGTCAAATAATATACAACACATCTGTTACGGTGCATTATGTTTTTTTTTATTGCAGTTGATAAATTTCAACATGTTAGAGGTAAAACTATGCAAAAACAACATCTTATGTCACGATATATATTTTAGTCTAATTTTAAAGGTAAAATATTGTACATCACACCATTTTAACGATAAAACTATTTATTTTCCGTAGTGGTACATTTATTTCAACAAAATTAGAGACAATAACAATCAAACCCAAGGAGTAAACAAAATAGTTATAAATGATAATTAAGAAACAACACGAACTCCACTAAAAACCAAAAAAATCAGGTGCTCCGAAAGGGTAAGCATTTCCTGCACCGTATGCGGCACCCGTCGTGGTATTTCTTTGCTCAGTCCGGTAATGATGGAAGGTTATCATGACTGAGGAAGAATATGAGATATGATGTCTGACACACTTTTGTCATACTGGCCAATCAGCTTATGATGGCGACCGTTTTATTTAATTAAAATGTGGTTAAACAGTTTTATTTAGATTATTTAATTGGGTGTGTTGATCTGCCTCGATTTTTAGATAAACCCGTTGTTCGTCGGTGAAAACATAGTTCCACCGAGTAGAATGTATATTTTGAACAAAGATGCCAGTGATTTGAGCTATTGCTCCAATCGTGGGGTTCGTGTTGTTTATTCCTTAGTTTTCTATGTTGTGTTGTGTGTGCTGTTGTTTGTTTGTCTTTTTCATTTTTAGCCATGGCATTGTCAGTTTGTTTTAGATTATGAGTTTGACTGTCCCTTTGGTATCTTTCGTCCCTCTTTTATGGAAATGTAATTTACTTTAATTCGCTGAAGAAATGACACATACAATACGAAACGCCGCGTTAACTTTTGTCGCCCGTCCACAGGTAATGCTTGGTCTGCACCCAACTGTATTATCAGTTGGTGGTACTACACCAATAATGCTATACTTATATTAGTATTTCAAGCAAGTGACAAATCTACGACAGAGGCATCCATTTGACTGAAAACATATCTTATATTCATAACTACTCTAGATATCATCACAATAATGTCAAATCTGCAAATTTCCAGAGGCAAATTGTATTTCTTCTCTTGTCGGTATTCTTACTTGTTCTTTTTTGATATCGAAAAATAATTCAGGTTTCAGAGCCTACTGTTAACTTTTCTTGTTACGAAAATTTAAGGTTGTAACACAGTACAACCTATATTAGGCGTGAAGATAAACTTGACTGCAGATTAGCTCAATATCTATCTTAAAGGATCGTCACAGCAATAATTATTTTGATACTTATATACATGTCTCAGCAGTATGTGAAAAAAAGAAATAAAATTTAAAATAGCATGTCATATTCAAAATATAAGTTATAACTTTTAACCTTCTTATTTTGAGCTGACAAATCGGCCCCCAGGGTAAGTAAACCTATCACAGATCTCGTGTCTCCCAGAATCATTGCTTTATGTAAAGCTGAATCACCCTAAAACACAAATAAATAGATTTACAAATCTAAAAATTTTCATTTTCATCCAGACTTGACATGATTATCATTTTAATGAATAATTTATTATAATCTTATTTCAAATACAAGCATAAGCTAGAATTAATTATAAGAGGTATAGATAAATGCAGAGCATTGAACACCAAACACATTTATGACAAGTTGTGTCATTGAGGTATTTTTAAGATCACAAATGTATACATCGTCGTATACATGTACGTATAATATGGTGTTTTTGGCTAGAATTTAATTTTTGTCCGTTAATTTTGCTTTTTGTCCAACTCGTTTGTTGTTTGTCTGATGCCTATGTCCGTTTTTATTTTGTCCTATAATTTAGATTTTTGTCCGCACTTCTGGTTTTTGTCCGTTGCTTTCTGTCAGTTTTTTTTATTTAAGTCCGAAACTGTTGCCGTTTGTTCGTTGCTTGCATTGGTCCGTTTTGCTGTTTATCTGACCCTTTTTCTTTTTGTCAGTTGCTCATTGTTTTGATTTGTTTTTTGTCCGATGACTCAGCTTGACGTTCATTTAAAACATGTGCATATTTTGTAGGTTCCGTTTGAGTTTCGAACCTCAATGACATATTTGAAAAAAAAGCAAACGTTTTTTTACTACTCTGGTCAATTTGTTCTGATTTTACCGCTAATAAACGAAATAAGTTTAAATATTACCTTACACTTCGGTTAAAAATAAGTATTCCCAAATATTTAGACGATCGTTAAAATGACTATTTTCTTTGAATTTGAAAAACAAATCGCCTGATAATAAAGCCACAGAATGCAAAACATGGGATGCAAATACGGTGTCACTATCCTCCTATATGGTTTCTGTCTCGCCTTCGAAGATTGTAACTAAAAGCTATACTTAGTGATTGCTTTTACGTGGACACAATTGTTAAGTTTTCTGCTTTAATTAGTATATGATCTACATATATTACATTATTGTAATGAAACGTCGCATTAATATCTACCCATGACAATTTTGCGACTTAATTAAAGCTTTGCCTCCTTGGTTTTGATCTAGCCACTTTTAGTTGATAAGCAATTGTTAATGTAACGTTTCAGAGTAGTAAAACAAAGGGCAACAGACAAACAATAATATACTAAAAGCATCATATAAAACTGGAGACTTAGCAACACGAACCCAATCAACACTTGGAGTGACACCAGGTGCTCCGGAAGGGTAGGCTGATCCTGATCCACTTGTTGCACCCGTCGGTCTGCTCACGGTTGAGAGAAATCAAGTCCGGGATTCAAAATAAAACACTTGGAAACGCATTACCTATAATAGTATAACACAGGAACAACAGGAACACTGAAGTGCAACAAAACAGACACCAAAATGAATAGAAACAAACTAAAAAAAGATAAAAAAAAAAAAAAAAACTGCCACATTCCTGACCTGGTACAGGACATTTTAAGAACAAATGGTGGGTTTAACCTGGTTTTATGGATAGGCATACCTGCGGCTATTATGTCAATGTTAAAACATATCGCTATCGAGAGAGAAATACAGCATCAAATACACGCAAAAACACTCATAACAGAGAAACACACAAACTAATAATGTAAATGTCGGCACAACAACGTACATCTTCCATCAATGACAGACATCATTAACAGTGAGATAATTACGTAACGCATACGTATTCTTCAACTTCACATAATTATTTTCGAATCACTAGTTAAAACAATTTCCACGACAATGATGCTACTGAAAGGCTATTTTAAAATCAAGTTGGACTACAATCGATACGACAAAACACATTAAATCCAGAAACAACAACAATGAATACATGAATGCTTGATTTATAAAATACCACTGACACGAGGTATCGCATTGCGCATTTGATATAAAAGTCATATATAGAGTTAAAAACAGGATATGTGGTAAATATGTTATTTGTTTGGACAAAGAACATATCGTATTGATCTACCAATTTGTGATGGTGACCTTTAAATGTATGGAGTGTTTCCTTTATTATCTTTCCTCCTTGCAAATCAGCTTCTATATACAATGCGGATAGTGTGAACATGCACGATTGTGATATATCAGTTGAGATAAATAATCACCATACAACAGTGCAGTGGGTTTTTTTGTACTGCTGAGAAATGGGAAATAATAAAATAGGAAAGTTGAAAGCATCCTATTTGTCATCGATTGTTAGTGTGAAGTCGTTCATCTGTGTCAATATTGAAGAAACGATCCAGATATGAAGCAGTCAGTCTTGTACCATTAGTATCCTTAATCTCAAGCTAACTGTGATATATAAGACACAAGTACTGACTGAAATAGAATGTCGCATATTCTTTCGAGTAGTTGGATGTTAGTGAAGTGTTGAAGTGTGAAAAATCAATTATTCTACAAAAGACACTGCACCTTTGCATTTTCGGTTACATGATCCTCAAAAGAAAAACCAATTTGATTCGAGCGCCCCGGGTGACAAGAGGAAATAATGTCTTACAACAATACAAATTTGGTGATAAGAGCGTGGAAAGGGACGATTCAGTATATTGATTGTGAGCCCCGGTTGTCGTAATAATATCTGATAATCAGGTGTGTACAGATATGACAAATATTCCAAACTGATATATGTATGCTTAAGTTCTGAATTTTTTTTTTCAATATCTAAACATGAACTGGGAGTCACTCAACACAGTTAGCAGATTTAGGCACTGTTACTTACCTCCAACTCTCCCATGTGGTCATTTGACTTGTTGTAGGTTCTTTCAAGAAAAAACAACGGTTTCCTTCCCTATGTATATATAATTATAAAGAACCAGCGTGATTATTTTTTCAATTTGTATAAAAAATTAAAAAACGAAAGGTTCGTCTGGCGTACTAAATCATAATCCTGGCACCTTTGATAACTATTTTACACCACTGGGTCGATGCCACTGCTGGTGGAGGTTTTGTCATCGAGAGTATCACGTGTCCAGTACTCAGCACTCCAATGAATATGAATTAAATGGCAGTTTTCATAAATTTCCTGTTTACCAAACTTTGGATTTTTCGATAAAAACTAAGGATTTTTTAACCAGGAGTAGATTATCTTAGCCGTATTTGGCACAACGTTTTGGAATTTTGGATCATCAATGCTCTTCAACCTTGTTCTTGTTTGGCTTTTTAAATGTGTTGTTATGAGCGTCACTGATGAGTCTTATGTAGACTAAACGCGCGTCTGGCGTATTAAATCATAATCTTGGTACCTTTGATAACCATTTACAGACATGGAACAGGTTTGATATTTATTTATTTGTGATTTTTATAAATTGAAATTAGCGGAGGTTTTTATATGTATATTTCTTTAAATGCAAATTGTTGTATTTTTCAAAAGTAATTAAACAGAATTATTCAATGGTATTGTAAACTTACCATTGCGTATGTTTCTAATAGAAATGAACACCTTCACCTTACCAAATTACCATAATAAGTACGTAATAGAATAGTTTACACATTATATCTAAACAGAAAATTACATGTGAACTTGAAATAAACAAAACCTTGGCTTACCTCACCATTAACAGCTGACACATTGGCTCCAAGACTTACTAAAGCTGTTATCATGCTCATCTTTCCGTCGCTTGCAGCTTGATGCAAAGGTGAACTACCCTTCAACATTACATAAGGATATATAAAAGAGAAGATGTGGGTTATGATTGCCAATGAGACAACTCTCCATAAGTGAAATGACACAGAAATTATCAACTTTAGGGCACCGTAAGGCCATCAACAATGAGCAAAGCTTATACCGCATAATCAGCTATAAATGCCACGAAATGGCAATGTAGAGAAATTCAAACGAGAAACTAACGGCCAAATGTATGTACAAAAAATGAACGAAAAACAATTATGTAACACATAAACAAACGACAACCACTGAATTACAGGCTCCTGACTTGGGTCAAACAAATACATACAGAATGTGGCCGGGTTAAACATGTAATCGGGATCCCAACCCTCATCCTAACTTGGGACAGTGGTGTAACAGTACAACTTAAGAACGAACTTTACAAATCAGTTAAAAGGGCTTAACTCATCAGATGGATAAAAATACATAAAGTACTTGTTCACCCGAACAACAAAAAAACACTAAGTACAGATCTGATAGTACTCGCAGTTACTGACAGCTATTTTAAAGCAACTAATAACTAATAAACATGTTAATATATGTAGTTGGTCCACAATCTTAACACACCAAATAGAAGAAACATCGTTACGTCCTATTTGATATACGTTAATGCTCAACTTTTTTAACTTTCACATACTACAAACCACTGTGATTTTTATAACTAACAACGGCTTTTCACAATTTATTTGTTTAATCTTACACTACAAACTGCTCAGAGTCTGAATTGACCAGTTTTTGTGCTCAGTAACATCGAGCACATATTTTACTCGACCAGTCGCGACATTGTCTCGATTGTACTTAACTGTACTTAAGTGTACTCGACTAGGTCTCGACTTTACTTAATTGGTCTGATTCAGTACTTGATGATCTTTGTGTAGTCTGAAATGGTCTTGACCAAGGCTCGACCTGTCTCGACCAGTCTTGACTAGTCTCGACCTGTCTCGACTCAGTCTCAACCAGTTTCGACCTGTCTCAACTAGTCTTGACCTTCACATTTAGTTTTGGATGGTGTAAATCAGCCCATCTAACTAAATTAAATATTGATCTTACAAAATTCAAGCGTATTATGTAGTTTGATTTATTGCTGTGAAATGAAGTAATTTAATTTTACAATAGGTAAAAAAAAAATTATATAAATTCAGATAGGCATCTTTACTTTTTCAAATCAACTTGGATTTTCATCAAACTATGCAGCTATCTTAGATATATATTAATCTAACTGAATCTCAAGTCATTTAGTTTGTTTGTTGTATTGCTGTAAAATGTAAGAATGAAAGTAAAATTGATAAAAAAGCTAGGATTTGCAATTCGGACAAAATAGAGATAGTACACTTTAATTTTTTTTATAACTTTTTCAAATCAACTTGGATTTTCATCAAACTATGCAGCTATCTTAGATATATATTCGGCTTACTGAATCCCAGGTCATTTTGTTTTTGTTGTATTGCTGTCAAATTCAAGAATTAAATTAATCTAGGTCAAAAAAGCTAGAATTTGCAGTTCGAACAAAATAGAGAAAGTACACTTTAATTTTTTTAATAACTTTTGCAAATCAACTTGGATTTTCATCAAACTATGCAGCTATCTTAGACATATATTAAGCTTACTGAATCCCAGGTCATTTTGTTTTTTGTTGTAGTGTTGTCAAATTTAAGAATTAAAATAATCTAGATAAAAAAGCTAGAATTTGCAGTTCGAACAAAATAAAGAAAGTACACTTTAATTTTTTTAATAATTTTTGCAAATCCGATTTTCATCAAACTATGCAGCTATCTTAGACATATATTAGTCTTACTGAATCCAAGGTCATTTTGTTTTTGTTGTAGTGTTGTCAAATTTAGGACTTAAAATAATCTAGGTAAAAAAAAAGCTAGAATTTGCAGTTCGAACAAAATAGAGATAGTACACTTTATTTTTTTTAATATATAAAAATATTAAAAAAAAATAAAGTATACGATCTCTATTTTGTTCGAACTGCAAATTCTAGCTTTTTTGACCTAGATTAATTTAATTCTTAAATTTGACAGAAAAACAACAAAATTCAATTCTTTCATTTCACAGCAATAAATCAAACTTCCTAATACATGTAATAAGCTTGAATTTTGTAAGATCAATATTTAATCTAGTCAAGACAGGTCGAGCCTTGGTCAAGACCATTTCAGACTACACAAAGATCATCAAGTACTGAATCAGACTAATTAAGTAAAGTTGAGACCTAGTCGAGTACAGTTAAGTACAGTCGAGACAGTGTCGAGTAAAATGTGTGCTCGATTTTACTGGTCGAGCACAAAAACTGGTCAATTCAGACTCTGAGCAGTTTGTAGAGTTACCGATATGTATCTCTTTACACTGAATTACACAAGCCATATTATAACTAATTTTTCTAACAGTAGGAAGAAAGAGACACAAAAAAACGAAAAAAAAAGACAAAAAAAAAATAAAAATAAAAAGAGACAAAAAAAAAAAACAACTGAAAAGATACACAAAAAAAAATGTAAAAAGCTTGCGATCTATATCCAGAAAAATAAAATATGTTAACGTGAAGCTATCGAATTGTCCATCAGTTCATTTGTTCTGTAATTTGTTACTTGCTTCTTTATTTACATACAGCGACAGCTTAAATAGGCTTCCATGTTCATCCAATCATAATATATAAATCTTGGCAAAAGACAAACAACTTAGGAGATAGCATCAACTCGATCAGGAAAAACACATGATGCGTACACAAATAACAAGTCACTTTTGTATACAACAGAGATCAGGCGCCGTATGAACAAGTTAATATGTCACAATCACCAATCAGACACTCTTAGTATCTAAAGATTTACGAACGCGGAAGCATTTCATTAGTGAGCTTAGACACATATTTATCGAATTGAACAGTTTAAAATCAGTGAGGTTGGTGGATGTTCTTTAGAAATGTCAATTGTATATATAAAAACAAGATGTAATATGATTGCCAATGAGACAACTATCCATATGAGACCAAATGACACAGATTGTTTAACTAAAGATCACCATACGGCCTTCAACAATAAGCAAAGCCCATACCGCATAGTCAGCTAATAGTAGTCTTCTTTCCTCATAACAGTTGTTATCAATTAAAAACGGTTGTAAAGTTATAACCTTTACGAGCGTATCGTCTTAATTTCACATGTTTAACTAAGGCAAACATAGAAATACTTTTTTGTACTTTGATTCAGTAAATAAACTGCCAAAGTAAACATGTTGTTTGTTCTTTGGTCGGGTTGTTGTCCTTTTGACACATTCCCCATTCACATCATTTTCAATTTTACAAATGTAATGGTGTATAAAGAGTTTTCCATAATTTATAAACCTTACTCGGATCCAAACAAATGAGAAACAACGAATAGCATGTTCAATCTGTTTGAAACACGTGTTTCTAAAACAAAAATGTGCAAGGGTTCCGCTGAACGCAGTGTCTCGCCTTCGTTTGCTGTAAGTCGCAGGCTGAACAAAAAATAGGGAAACATTATTGAAATGATTGTAAGAAGCTTTTGTACACGTTTAGTAAAAATCCAGGATGGTTTATGGATCTAATAGATGTTTTACAAACTTTAACTGCAGACTGAATGTTATGTTAACTGGAAGAAAAACTAAGTCCATTTATAAGAAATATACTAAAGAATTTCTTCTGGATACTATCTTTCGATCATAAACAAGCTTCTGTCCAAGTCTGGTAAAATGCTAGGATAGTTTAAGATAGTTATTTAATTTTAAAAAAAAATTAACCGCATAGTTAATGGTATGTCACTAAGTTAAATACTGTAAAACATGAATTTGCTTTTAAATTTACTTCTGAATAATATCATTAGATCATGTACCAGCTACTGTCCAAATTTGGTAGAAATCCAGGAATCTTATTAAAATTTCAAAAACTTTAACCCCATAGTGAATATTTTTGAGCGACGCCTACGACGGAATGTAGGATTGCTATATCTCGCTTTTTGCACGTTTGCGAAAAATGAAAATTAGCTGGCATGGCATATAATATAACGTTCCGCTGTATTCATTATGTCTGTCCAATGCGTTTTCCAAAGTTTGGTACCTGTATTAAAAGCATCTATTTAATAAAACTCGACATAAAGAATTGACGATTTGAAGTTTTAATAATGTCGGCAACATTTCGAACATTTCACGAATGCAACCATGAGTATGTTCAGCGTTTTTTCAATATGTTCCATTTGTAGTTATCACAATCTCGTCCTTTTGTATATAACCGAATCAGAATAAGAACTGTCATATGATTTACTTCATTGTGAGTGTACATCATACCTTGTCGTCTTTAATGAACCAGTGTTGTGTTTGGCATGCATCTTCGAGTAAATATAGTGGTGTCTTTCCCTAAGTAAAAATAAAGATTGTGTGATTGTTGCACATATTGCAAATGTCGAGTATTTATCGTATACCAGTCTAAAAATATGTGTATATACAGATGGGTGCAGTTTTATTCTGTACAGCAAGTTATCTTGAAATGCAGTCATCTTGACTGATCAGCGTTTACCTGTGACAGGATTTAGGACTGCTCTTATCAGTCCTAGGACTACAATCTAGTAAATCCGAGAAGCGGACTTGGTCCTAGTACTGTTGTTGTGTCTGCCAAAAAAGTTAACTTTGAAACCAGTCTTATCATAAGTTAACATAAATTAACTTTGATTTTGACAATTCCGATCAAACCAGACCTGGTTTCAAGTTAACTTTTAGCTGGTCTGCTCAATACTAAATTAACCTGAAACCAGGACCGCTCTACATCGATTTTTAAATGTCTTTGGTTCTTTGTAATTAAAATCGAAAAATAAAACTGTAATATTATAAGTGAACCAACCGAAGTAGTAATTGTGCGGAAGGGTAGAAAAATAAAAGTCAATATAATACTTTCGGGATATAAACAATGCAGATTAAGTACATGTATTTGTTAATAAAAAAACGAGTACAACTTTAATAGCTTGTTATCATGTTATACAGATTTATTCGCAATCGGCCTTTCTATCAATCCAAAACGATATTGCTTACAACACTATTATCAAGTTCTGATCGTTTAAAAAATGTAGCATTAATCTTATAAACTTTTATAAAATAAAATCGATAAACAATACCAAACATGAAAGGTACTAAGTGCATAGTAAAAACAATCATGAAAATTGAAAGCGATTTTGGTTTACAGCTACTGATAATAATCATGATTCTGGCCGTCTAACTAACATTTCTTTTTCTGCACCAATCAACAGTGTAAGCGTGTCCTTTTTTATATTCAAATAGTTGAATCACCACCATATATCCGTTGTTTTCATATCTCAGACTGGCTCAAATATATTAAAATTATTTGACTATATCAGGAACATATATATTTTCACATGTTTTGATACAGTAAGCTGACTCGTACGAAAAAATTATTTGAACGTATCAAACAAAACTGACTATATTTGCATTGTATCATAAATTACAGAATGAAATGGGGAATGTGTTAATATATTTCAGAGATAACTCTTTCGTATTTGAAACTTTCAGGACGTCCATCGGTAGTTTTACTGTCACAACTTTAGTTTATCTGGCGGCGCGTGGCAGTAAAACTACCGATGAACGTCTGCAAACTGCAAAAGGAGTAGGTTCAGTAAGACCCCTTTTTTGGTCCCAAAATATAGCAGTTTTAAAATATTGTGAAAATGTAATCTTTAAGCTATATTTTGGAAAATAAAATGCTTCTGCTACATAAATACGAGCTGTTTTTGCCACATACAATGCACACATATCGCGTTCTAGCATCATTAAGAGCGCATTTGTTTCTAACCTAAACGATGTAAACGATTACGCGCGTAGTCGTTTAATCCATTTGTTGCTTACAGTTTTTGGTCAACGTTGACATCGTTCACATAAACGATGTACGCGCAAAATAGTCGCGTAGTCGTTGATCGTTTATCGTTGAGACGTGTAAACGATACATTTGTTTCTGCATCTGTCGTTTAAATAATTACGAGCACGTGTTGTTTTCATAAAGTCCTGGTTATTTATTTCCCGCACTTTTACCTGTTTGTTTACAGTGCGTGAGTGTAATCTATGGGTGTGTTTGGATATACGCCTGAGGCAGCCTATGGTTACCCATAGGTACCTATGGTTTGATATTTTACATATAAAATATCAAACCATAGGTACCTATGGGTAACCATAGTCTGCCTTAGGCGTATATCCAAACACCCCCTTGGTCTGTCTGACTACGCGGGTCGATAAAGTTTATTAAACGATGTATTTGTTTCTAGCAGCTTAACGTTTACTAAACGATAGTCATCGATGACAAAATTTCGGGTTAGAAACAAATGCACTCTAAGTCATGCTAAATTACTGAAATCTTCAAAATTCTAGCATTTTGGTTAATTTTTAGACGGTTTCTGTCTAAAATGAAAGTGGCCGCATTCATGTTCATTCATAACATTGAAACGTAAGTTGTATTTGATGCTAATACAAAACATATATAAAGGTTGAGGATGAACACGGATGCGGCCACTTTTATTTTTGACAAAAACCATTCGTAAAGTGACGTTTTAGGCATACTTGATAGATTTTTCATATCTAAGCTTGAATCAGAGCGTTTTTAATGACTAAATCAGTTAAAATATGTCACATAAACTAATTGAATCAATTGAAATAGACACTTAAGTGTTTAAAAAGTGTCCAAAAACTTTCGTTAGATGAACCTGAAATTTGAGACCAAAATCGGCCCTTACCGGACCTAATACTTTAATACTCTACAGTTATCTCTCTTCTAATAGAAAACAAATACATAATTAAATTGCAACCATTAGTTCAGTGTAAAATTTCCATGAAAGAAAATTCCGCGAAAAATTGTTATTTTTTTTCCCTTAACTAGGTGACGCCATAGTCATGTTTCCGGCGTCTAACATAAACACCAGACGTTTTCTGTCTTCTTGACCGCTTCATAATGTAAACAAAATGCAGATATCTAGGAGCAATAAATGATGTTTTTATGGATATTATTGTAGAAATCACATGCCGCGATCAGAAAGTCGGCTTCTTTAGTTTCAGACAATGAGGTTGAAAATGTTCCGCTTATTGTCATCCAATCAGAACCATTGATACAAAATGATTGCATAAGAGCTATTTACATAACTGCCTAAGAATGTAAGCAATAGTTGTATGTCAGTAAAGGTTGTATAATACAAATGACAAAACAATTGAAACACAATGACTATAATATTTTGTTCCCTATCAATTAAGATTGCCAGCTCTTTTTATTTTTATTTTTATATTGTCGCGCAACAAAATTGCAGTAGCTTTGATAACCCAAGTTGACTGGTATAACACACTTATTTTAATGCATCAACCAAAACTGACCATATTTGCATTTATTATGTAAATCTATAAAGCCGCATAGTACAGCAAAATTTTAATGACAGGAGGGGTTGTAAAATACTAATGACAGCATTATTGGAACACATTGACTTCAAAATTGTGTCTGCTAAATTCAGAGTGCCAGCATGTCCTTTTTTCAACATTTCAGTAATTTTAATACCTCAAGCTGACTCGTATAACAAAATTATTTCACAGCATCAATCAAAACTGACCATAGCTTCATATTCTGTCGAGCAAGCTGATATTTTTTTTATATCTATATAATCCACATTCAGATAACATTTTTATCATCTTTTAAAGCAATGTTCTTATCAAAATTTTCTTTTTTAATAATTTCGCGGGAATTGTTATTACCGGAGTGTCTCTGTTATTACTAGTTAACACACGTCATTGACATATTAAACCTCGGATACACCTTGCGGCCATAATACGGAGGGTAAAATATTCCCATTAACTATATGAAGAAAAATGTTTCGTCTACATCATTATGCATACATGGGAGTATGATATTTGAAGATGATACAAAAATAAAGAAACAAGACTATAATCAAAGACTGAAAGATTGAAGTATTACATATCACCAGAAGAAGAAAATTTCTACTCGCTGATTTCTTAACCACTTTTAAGCATACGCTTCACAAAACAATCCAGAAATATCGTATCAAAATGCTGTTTGTTGTCAAGTCAAAGAGTACATAAATATTTGGTATTCGTAATTCGTATAGGAAAAAATAATTTAAGACATATATTGGTAAATTTTCCTTTTTTATGTAAATACCTCGACATCTCGCACCTTGTACCCACCATTTGTAGCCGGAAGGTATGTGTTTATTTTTTACCGACTATCCCACAAAATTGCATTGGTTTAAGTTATTGGGTACCATTTCCTAAAAGTGCTTTTGTTACCATTCAGGAAAACATATTTCAGCAGGTATTTTCTTCACTAAGGAACAATAACAGAACCAGATCACCTAATTTTATGAAATATTTTTCAATATTGCGTCGCTGCATACTGTTGGTTCATGTACATTAATATATCATTATTTTGGTAACTTTGAGTTAAAATGATAAGATACATAATGCTTATGATTCTTGAAAAAAATGTATATGCTTTCAGTGTATTCAACTAGGTAGCTCAGGGGTCAGGGCGTCTCTTTATGAGAAGGTCTTAGGTTCAAATCCTACCTTAGTTACACTGAAACAGTAAATACTATACATGGAATTTTAACATGTTTATCATGTATTTATCTTTTAATAGTCTGCCTTCTTTAGTCTATCTCATGTGAATTATCAATGTACATATAGTCAATATAATTATGATTTAAACCAGTTTTCACATTGTAACTTGCATATGTATCAACATATGTAGAAAACCTGACAAATTATACATGCTAGTTGATAATCATAGATAACCAAGTAAGCTGAACATTAAATTAATGTACTAATATCACTTTAATTTCAACAAAGTATTTTAAATTATCAGTTTTTATATTGATGCATAAATGAAATCTGTTAATGGATCAGAAGCATTTGGTTTATTTCCCAATCCAAGAAACTCAAAGTTTGTCTGCTTTTATAAAATTCGTCAGCCGTCATGATGTTGCATTGATAGTTGCTGATATTTAGATACTGACTGATACTTTATTGGATGGATTTCAACGATGTTGGTTCGTACTCCAAAGTGCTATTGGTTTGTCTTTCTTTTGTTGCAGTGATAACAAAAAAGGGTCCAATTCATGTGGAGGGATTTCATCAATGTTTTTTTACCATTATGTTCAAATATGATTGAAAGATGTGAAGATCAGATTTGGTTTTTCTGCAGGTATTTTTGCTTTCCTTTATGGATGCTTATAATTCAGCATCTGTCACATCTCTAAATCTTTCATGGTCTGTTGATGTATTGGTTGCTTTTTTTTTTGTTACATTTTTTGTGCGATATCTTCAACTTGATTTTCTGAGTGTACATTATCGTCTGGTTGTTTTTGTGTAATTTGATTGGATGGGATGTTTACCGGGAGATGTTTTTACCGGTCAATTGAACTAGGTTTTGAAAAACCCAGTTATTACAACATGGGCTATCCATTTCACTTAAGAGTTCTTTTTCTGATTCCCATATTGCATCATCATCAGTTTGACTTTGACTTTCATTTGGTGAATTTCCCCCGAATTGACGTAAAAATATCTATTTGATTGGTCTTCAAAAACCTTATCTTTGTCAGTAGCCATTTTGTATGTCTGTTTTGTTTTGTTTTAGCAGACGAAATAAGTACTTTAGACTTGTCAGAATGGTTGTTGCATTGTTGTAGATATTTTTTTGTTATTGTATTATTAAAATGAAACGTTTAATCTAGAGTATATACTACATGTGCATTTAATTAATCATTTTTTTTATTATTAGTTTTATTGTGAATTTTAATGTTCACTATTCCTTTTTCTAATAATTTAAACTGCCACCCCAACATTTTTGACATTTGTATCGATAGATTGATCTCAATACTGGTCAACAGTTCAAATCAGGTCAAATAGTTCACTTCTGAAAAATTTGTTTCGGCAGTACTTATCAAGACTGCCATCGACACCGTTTTATCAATATCTCGTTTCAGAATGAAAAGTAATTTTAGTAAAAACAGAAATGGTCAATCGTAAAATAAGTACTGCAAGCGTGATTTATTTTATTAAAATGATTCATTTGGTGACTTATCACCATTAAAATACAAGGCAATATGTTGGGAGAATTTGTTGATAGGTCCTGATCACTTGATTATGTTACCAAACTTGCACGCGCTAACTGGATACGGGTTTTACGGGTATGTTGAGGAAGCTGATATAGCAGCAGGGAAGGATGATAAATATATATAACCACTTAAATATTCAGTAATATGTTTATGTCAGGATGTGTTTTATTACACAAATGACCGCAATATTGGAACAAAATGATGTCAGCATCAAACAAGAGTGCCATCATGTCCTCTTTTTGTTAAAAATATTGTCTCACAACATACTTTCAGAAGTTTTGATACCTCAGGCTAACCAAAACTGACCATAGTTGCACTTTTTTGTGTTAATCTATATAGCTGCATAGTAATTCAGTAATATTTTTATGTCAGGATTGAATGTATAATACTAATGACAGCAACATTGGAACACAAAATCTTGCCCGCACCAATTTAGAGTGCCAACATTTTATATCTGTGTTCGTGATATTAAACTGTCGCGAAAGTCAGTAGTTTATATCATCCATCACTGGCATGACTGATTTCATTTGTACTTTCAGAAAATAAACAGTCTGAGAAAAGTACACTGTTAGTATATTATGTATTGTTGATTCATGTTGTTGCTAACTAAACATCAAGTGACAAATATTTCATCTATGTTCACATTTCGTTCATGTTCACAACGAGTATATTTTTACGGACGTTAAAGATGTCATTTATAATCCGTATTGTTTTTTTCTTTTAAAATTTTGGCGAAAACAGAACCGTAAATATAAGGCAAGCAAGTTAAAGTTTAATTTATGAAGAGGCTATAAAAAATGGGGAACAATGCAACGTAAACAAATATTGATATCTATGGTATAAAAATATTGTTACGATGCATTGGATAATCTTTCTGTCCCGTCTTATAGTAAAAAAAAACAGACCCATTGGTGGCCTTCCGTTTGTTGTCTTCTCTCTGGTCGGTTTGTTGTCTCTTTGACAAATTCCTCATTCCCACTCTAAATTTTATTGCTCAATAGACGACCTGTCACTAGGTCTTGTAAGCAGACCTATTCACCAGTCTCATCTGAATCAGACATGTCAGCAGGTCAGCAGCAGTCCTAAATAGGCAGACCTCAAGTCTGGTCTACCGTTGACAAAGTTGACTTGGTTGTCTGCTAAAAAATTCAAGGACTCAACATTTCCAAAAAAGTTGTGCCAATATGGATAGGTAATCTATGTCTGGCATAAAAATCCTTAGTATTTCGACAAATTCATACTTTTGTAAACAGAAAATGTAAAGTAATGACCGTTAAATTAATATTCATATCGACACCGAAGTGCCTACTGGGCTGGTGATACCCTCGGGGACAAAAGCTCCATCAGCAGTGGCATCGACCAAGTGGTGTAAATAGTTATCATAGGTACCAGGCTTATAATTTAATACGACAAACGCGCGTTTAGTCTACACTAAACTCATCAGTGACTCTCATATCAAAAGATGTCCTGTTTCATGCTATACAATTCAATAGTAATAGATGGAAAAATTGTTTGCTAGTTATGTCTAGTTTATAACTAGGTACTGCATGCTAATTATTTGTTTAACATATTTGACCAGCATGTAAAGTTTTGATTTTGAAAATCTACTTAAATATCATATGGGAAAGTATTACAGGAGAATAGTTTAGTGTTCGTCTTATCATGATTAACATTAATAAGTCAATATGTAGTCCTTGTTGGGATTTTTTCTTAATCGTCATTTAATACATGCTCTATTCTGTATGGATTATTACTTGAATAAGAAAGGGATGTGTCATCAGTAATTAATTGAATAAAACTTATTAAATAATCAGCTGTGTCATTTCATGAATAAGGAATATTAGGGGCCTAATACAGAGCCTTGCGGAACTCCTGCATTTATACGACAGACGCGCGTCATACTAAATTCCGATTTATACACAAGCAACTAAAATTAAATATTAATTAGAATTAAAAATCATACCAGATTAACAAAGGCCAGAGGCTTCTGACTTGGGACAGGCGCAAAAATGGGGCTGTGTTAAACATGTTTAAGACAAAATGAGTTTTCTTTTTCTTTCTCAAAAAATGTTTTCCGTTCTCAATTTAAAAAGTGACAAGTTTAATAGACGTTTGGATTTTATGTTATCATGCAATTGTACTTATATATATTACTCCTTGATTTTATATTGGTTAGGAATATTGTTTAATAGGTAAAATCGAATAAACACAAAGGTTCATTTCACTATATCCATGTTACACTGTAGAAAACATGTTAATTTCGCTTTGAATGCGATTTTTTATTTTAAGTTTTGTGGTGTTATATTCGTTCTAATACTTATTTCAAAGTGGAGAAAACAAACACCTGAAAACCCTCGATCCTGGTACAAAAATGGTTTCATCTTAAGTTACTTAGTATGCATTAGTGTTTATCCGTTTTAGCTAATTGGATTGTAATAAGACATAATTATCATCATAAAAACATCGTAAAATGAACTTTTATTTAAGACAGAACATAACAATAACAGTTAAATTTTGTCCTTGTGTATAACAATTAAATATTGAAAACAATACTTAATAATGTTACGCATCTTTACGCTGCCAAATTGAATGGTAATCGAGCATAATATGTACTTCTTGTATCGAGATGTGCTTCTGTTACAAAGAGAGTTTTAAGAAAAACAACTAAAGTTGTAACTGAATATGTCGACCATCGTTACAAATTGATGATTAGCTGGTTTTTTTTTTCGATTTATTAGCAGTACATGTATGTAAATATAGTTCGACAACGGCATTTAAACCGAGTGTACGCATTGCTGGTGATGTATGCATAACATATGATAATAACTTTTGAAATTGTGTGTCCAGAGCAAATGTCTATGTTTGCATTATTTCCTTTCAAACTGGGCATTACCCGTTACGAAAACAATTCATATCATATGTCCATGTTTTCAAATATCACTTTCAAATCGCATTGTACGTGCACGTTTGGTACCAGTTTTCTTCGTATATTTCGTTCGTACAGGGGTTCTACAAATCTAAAGGGAAAATGTAAAATTTTACCAAAACCAAGAAATTAAATATCCACGAAATACAAATGTTTCACAATTGACGAAATATGGAAAGTTCGAAAATAAATGAATCCAAAGTATTACCAGATTTGTACTGACATGAGTAGCGGAGATCACCCTCAATATTTCCTGTCATGTTGCTCAGTCTTACGGTTTCTTTTTTGCGGTGTATGTTCTGTTGATTGTCTGTTGTTTTTTCCCTTATTTTGCCACGGCGTGCTCATATTTTTCAATGTATAAGTTTAAATGACCATTTGGTATGTAATGATACTATTTTATTCAAACACATTTTTATATCTATTGCTGTTCATTTTGTGTTGTGACTTAAAAAGGTAATTTAAAATTTAGCGCAAGTTTTATTCAGCATTCAACACGACTCACATGTGCTTATAAAGAAGATCACACAAACGAGGACAAACACACCATAGGGAAACGAAATGAAAACAAAAGTACAAAATATACTTCACAAAAGAATAAAGGCTAAGACAAACGATTTCCAAAGATTAAGGAAACATGGAGATGAAACCAAGTACACTAGATAGCAAATCAAATATGTCTCCAATAATGTCCATTTGAATTTAAAATCGCGATATTTAAAATTGTTGGATGCCACAACCAGGCGAATAAGATTAGTAATTATATAATAATTCCGTTGAAATCTTAACTGTGTCAATTTGGACTTACACGTGGTCATATGTTACGCTTTCAGCATATTCATGAGTACGTGTTTTTGTTAACTGAGATAGCATAAGGTTTGCTTGATTTGACTTGAACATTATGCAGAATAAGTTGCCAATCTTCCTTATGATAAGTAATATTATGTCAGAGTACTAATGACACGAAACGTAATAGCTATATTACAGTGTCAGTGAAAGCAGTATATTCTCGATGCCTGCGCTTCTGCTTTGTTATATCGTTTTATTTATTTATTATTACTTACATTATTATCAGTAGCATTGACTTCAGCGTTATTCCTAATCAAAATTTTTATGACCTCCCCCTGTCCATGTGCTGCTGCCTTGTGAAGAGGGGTTACTCCCTTTATTTAAAAAATACATACAATATCAGTATATATTGTGTATATTATATTAAAATCTGTACGTTTGTTTGTTTAAAAAAACACCAATTAGCAGTACATTATCCCATCCTCGTTAGTATAAGTTGATATCATATATTGGTATAAATATATTATTATTCATTTTTGTATGTCAAAAGTATTGAATATACATGACAGGACTTTCAACTTACCACCAAACATACTGTTTTTTCTGTTTAGAATATTCTGTGTTTGGTTTTTTTTTTGTTTAATATTTAAGCAGATAAATTATAAAGTATTTGTGTTTCTCCAAATTCAATAACTATATATTCCTACAAAATTTGGTACACATAAATATTATTAACTAAAAATAATTGATCAATCGCTAAAAAGTCCGCAAAATTATTCAAAATCTTCGAACAATCTCCTCTTTATTTTTAACTTTAATTAGATTGTCAATGTTGTAGAGACTTACACTGCCTACAATGTGAAAGTGTAACGCAAAAACAAATAGCATAGAAAAAATGTTTCACTGGAATTTATATCACAGAAAATGCGTTCCATAAAGGCTACAGTAGTATACCGCTGTTTGAAATTTAACAAATCGATTGAGAAAAACCAAATCCGGGTTACAAACTAAAACTAAGGGAAACACATCATATATAATCGGAGATCTGCGACACAAAAGAAACACAACACTCAAATGGAACACACGCAGAAACGAACTATAACAATGGCCATTTTTCTGACTTGGTAAATGACATTTTAATAAAAATATGGTGGGTTGAACCTGGTTTGTGACTAGCCAAACCTCGCGCTTGTATGGCAATGCTAAATATAACACTAAAATGACACCATTACATGACAGGAATACAGTACAAATAAATGCAAGAACAAGCAGGACAGAGAATTACGCAAACAAACAATACAATATAGTACAACACTACAACGAAACAACAGAAGCACTTTAAGTCAACAAAAAACGAACGACAATGCAGCCAACAGAGAAACAAACTACACAATAACAATTGGCATTTTCCTGTTTCATCACTGTAAAAAAAATTGCTGAACTAATGTGTTTACCAAATGTGAAATAATTTCTAAAACAAACATCACAGCTTCGTCAGTTGTTTTCCAATATTAAAACTATACGATGAAAAAAGAAAAAAAATCAATGGAAAGGTATCATAATTTGTATTGATGTGTGATGTGGTATTATTTCTTGCTTCCTGTTACATGTAACTGCTATTGGTGTTCTAGTCGTTCATGTACTTAGGTAACCGCACAGTTTCAAAAGAGTGTCTTTTGTTTGTTGATGGCTTTTAATATAATTGATTAGTCACTTTGTCCTTTTTGAATTAGTACAAATGTTCATCTTTAACTATACAGGTAAGTATATAATGCTTTATTTGCAGCTACATCAAATGATCGGCATCCACCGGGCCTATACTTCCGTTGGCTTATGTAACGACCCGAATATAAAGGTATTAAGGTATAACTGCAATGTAAAACAAATGTTCAGTACGTGCTGATGTATTTGTTGTGTGCTTATTGGACGACAGAGCAGCAAAAAAAAAAACAACACTCACCTAGCACATAAAGCATGTAGAGAACGTTGATACACACCATAAATGTGACGGTCATTATCATAAATTCGTTAACCAACGGATATCTAGTGGAACGATATTGATTTGACAACACAAACTGTCTCCTTCGTGTGGAATATATATCTGATTTTAAACAGATAACCACTAATCCTTTTCAAGATAAAATAATGTTGTAACTTAACAGTTCCGTCACGTGAAGTATAGATTGTATTTTTGTAAAAATGTCTGTTATTTGTATCCATCTGATGAGTTTAGCCTTTTTCAACTGATTTGTACAGTCCGTTCTTATGTTGTACTGTTACACCACTGTCCCAGGTTAGCAGGAGGGTTGGGATTCCGCTAACATTTTTAACCCCGCCACATTATGAATACATGTGCCTGTGCCTGTGCCCAGTCAGAAGCCTGTACAATTCAGTGGTTGTTTTTGTTGATGTGTTACATATTGTGTTTCGTTCATTTTTTGCACATAAATTCGGCCGTTAGATTTTTAGTTTTAGTGGGAGATATTATGGACATAATTGTGCAAATCGTGATACAAGCATGAAATTTGGTATAAAGGTTGACTAAATGATACTGAAAAAAAATCCGCTGCTGGCCAGAAAAAAAAAAAAATTTCAAGATGGCCACCAAACATTTTGGAAATGGCGTCATTACAAATTGACAATAATTCGTTAATCCTTTAAAAGGTGTGTTATATGTAAAATCCAATATTTGAATAGTTTTACATTTGTGATTTCGAGACTTTTAATGGCTGACTATGCGGTATAGGCTTAGCTCATTGCTGAATGCCGTATATAGTTGTTAATTTCTGTGTCCTTTGGTCTCTTGTGAAGAGTAGTCTCATTGGCGATCGTACAACATTTTCTTTTAGAACTATTAAAATGGATTTTGCTTATTTAATTTCTGTACAATTTTAATCAGGATGAGAAGTATTCCCAAAATCGGTTACAATCCCTAATTTGTGGGTGGTATTAAACATTTAATTTTAACTGAGTCTTTTAACTTATGTCAATATTTTTTTAGTACACCAGATCCAGATTTCGACAATAAATGCCTCTTCAGTGATGGTAGGGACCGAAAAGGTATTTGGAAGGCCATATAAAAAGTACCCTAATTTTTAAAAAAAAGTATCCTCATTTTTAGATAAACTCTTAAATTTTAAGAGTCAATATAGGATGAACGGATCAAATAAACCGGAGGGAAAATATGATACAAGCCCTAACGAAAAAATATAAACGAGTCTAAATTGAAAACTACGTTCAAACCTATGATTGCGTTGGATAAAAACCGCAATTTTTATACGTGCCCATGTAAAACAAATTTCGTTGTAGGAGGTTCTTAAAACAGCACAAACAACATTTTCCAAAAGACCAAAAAAGTGAAAAAAAATATATTTAAACAAAACGCATTTGACTAATAGGTCGAACAACTGATGTTCTTTAACTCTGCTGACTGCCATTGGCGATTGCCAAATAAAATCTACCACAAGATGTAACGAAATGGATCTTAATATAAATTTAATATTAAACAGAAAAAAAAACTTGTGGCCACGATGTTATATATATATACGAGTCTAAATTGAAAACTACGTTCAAAACTATGATTGCGTTGGATAAAAACCGCAACTTTTATACGTGTGCATGTCAAACAATATTTCTTTAGTACACCAGATCCGGATTTCGACAATAAATGTCTCTTCAGTGATGTAAGGGATCGAAACGGTATTTGGAAGGCCATATAAAAAGTACCCTCATTTTTAGATAAACTCTTAAATTCTAAGAGTCAATATAGGATGAACGGATCATATAAACCGGAGGGAAAACAGGATACAAGCCCAAACAAAAAAATATAAACGAGTCTAAATTGAAAACTACGTTCAAACCTCTGATTTCGTTGGATAAAAACCGCAACTTTTATACGTGAGCATGTCAAACAAATTTCGTTGTAGAAGGGTCTAAAAACAGCACAAACAACATTTTCCAAAAGACCAAATAAGTGAAAAAGTATATTCAAACAAAACGCATTTGACTAACAGGTCGAACAACTGATGTTCTTTAACCCTGCTGACTGTCATTGGCGATTGCAAAATAAAATTGATCACAAGATGTAACAAAACTGATCTTAATATAAATTTGATACTAAACAGAACAATTTTTTGTTAACTTGTGGCCACGATGTTGTGCCACAAACATACGGCGTCAATATTTCTTTAGAACACCAGATCCAGATTTCGACAATAAATGTCTCTTCAGTGATGTTAGGGATCGAAACGGAATTTGGAAGGCCATATAAAAAGTACCCTCATTTTTAGAAAAGTACCCTCATTTTTAGATAAACTCTTAAATATATATATCGGATTACAAATGTGGCGAGGTTTGTGATTGGATAACAACACAGAGATGTCAGTATATATTCAGGAAACTGCCGGGGTATATACGACGTTTTAATTCCCAATTGGAACCTCAAAAACGTCATCATAACATCGGTTACTGTGTGACGTAGTTAAAAAGCTCTACAGAACACTAAGGAAAGTAAGAGGCTCACAGAGTGGAAATAATAACGTGCATCAGTCAATCATCCATTTTTAATACAAAATCACGCAATCAGGCTACACTTTAAGGAGGCTCGCGGGTATAGGATTTTCAGAAAAAGAATAAACATTTATTTTTCATAACAAATCGTGTTGGCCCCAGGTGACTTTTAAAATGTAGATATCATTTAAAAGCTCTAAATGATCTCCCTTTGGTGCAAGAATGCCATTGTTGGGTATTACAATTGAAATATCTTTTTTAACTCATCGGTAACCTATATTTTTTATTGTTGTTTTCGAATAAGCTGTACATAAACTAAAGAATTGTAAAATTTAAGCGATTTCTGTAATTTAGTTCTTCTTTTATTTCGATATTTCTTGCTTTTTCTCCTATTAGTTCAACAGAAAAAAAGGACATTAACAAAAATGTATGCTTCTTTCGAAGGCCGATTGTGAGTGTAAATGAACGGTGACCCCATTTTTTATTTCATTTTTCTATTGAGTATAACATAAAGTTCATTTATAGAAAAATGTAGCGAAATCCTATATTAAAAAAAAATGATTTCAATCCGAGAGCCCCCTTAAATACTTAGATTTAATGTTAAAAGTGTTACTATAAATTATTACATACATGATCAAAATATTTTTACAGCAAATTAAAAAATACTTCACGGGGTTTTCAATATATATAACAGTGTTTTAAAAAACAAAGCCGCACACACATACAAACACAAAATATGAAATATATAAACTTTATTGAACACATGTTCTTAACGGAAAAAAAATTGTCAAGATAAAAAAAAAACGTGCATTTAAATGGATTACTCAAAATATTAAGAAACAATAATAGTTATCAAAGGTACCAGGATTATAATTTAGTACGCCAGACGTGCGTTTCGTCTACATAAGACTCAGCAGTGACGCTCTTATCAAAATATTTCTAAATCCAAACAAGTACAAAATTGAAGAGCATTTAGGATCCAAAATTCCAAAAAGTTGTGCCAAATACGTTTAAGGTAATCTATGCCTGGGATAAGAAAATCCTTAGTATTTAGAAAAATTCGAAGTTTTGTAAACATATAATGAATATACACGCTGCATCATGCACGTTTTTCAAATAGGCCTACCTGCATTGGAAAAAACAATAAAACAGGGATAATCCGCAATATATTTGTAATTCAGGTCTCAGACAGGGTATTTATTGTGACATCCGGCTTAGGATTTATATCCCCTTCGCCTTCGGCTCAGGGGATATAAAATCTAAGCCGGGAATGTCACAGTATATACCCTGTCTGAGACCAGAATAACATATAATATATATAAATATAAATAAACAAGTCCTAATTGAAAACAACGTTCAAACCTATGATTGCGAGGGATAAAAACCGCAGCCTTTATACGTGTGCATGTGAACCAAATTTCGTTGTAGAAGGGTCTAAATACAGCACAAACAACATTTTCCAGGAAGACCAAAACAGTGAAAAAGTATAACTTGACAAAACGCATTTGACTAACAGGTCAAACAACTTGTGTTCCTAAACTCTGCAGACTGTCATTGGCGAATGGCAAATAAATTGATCACAAGATGTCAAAATGGATCTTCATATCAATTTAATACCAAATAGAAAACAGTAAACTTGTGGCAAAGATGTTAAGCCACCAAAAACACCAACTGATGTTCTTAAACCCTGCTGACTGCCATTGACGATTGCCAAATAAATTGATCCCAATTAAGATTTAACAATTGGATCTTTATATTAGTTAAATACCGAACAAAAAACAATGAAGGTGCGGCAAAGAGCGTAAACCACAAACATGAGGTGCTATTTTTTGTACACCATATCCGGATTTCGACAAATGATTTTCCGTCAGTGGTTTTAGGGATGGAAACAGTATTTGGAAGGCCATATAATTTACCTCAATTTAGGATAGACTGTTGAATTTTAAAGAGTGGAAATAGGAGGAACGAATAAATATATGCGTTTTGTCTAAATATACTTTTTTACTCTTTTGGTCCTTTGAAAAATGTTGTTTGTGCTGTATGTAGACCCTTCTACAACGACATTTGTTTTACATGCACACGTTTAAAAATTGCAGTTTTTATCCAACGCAATCATAGGTTTGAGCGTAGTTTTCAATTTATACTCGTTTATATTTTTTCGTTTAATCGTATCATATTTACCCTCAGGTTTTTATTATTCCTATCATCCTATATTGACTCTTAAAATTCAAGAGTCTATCTGAAATTGAGGGTAAATTATATGGCCTTCCAAATACCGTTTCGATCCTTAACATCATTGAAGAGACATATACTGTCGAAATCTAGATCTGGTGTACAAAACAAATATTGACACCTTGTGTTTGTGGCATAATATCTTGGCCACAAGTTTATCGTTTTCTGTTTAGTATTAAATTTATATTAAGATCCATTTTGTTACATCTCGTGATCAATTTTATGTGGCAATCGCCAATGGCAGTCAGCAGGGTTTAAGAACATCAGTAATGTTGTTCGACCTGTTAGTCAAATGCATTTTGTTTAAATATACCTTTTTACTTTTTTGGTCTTTTGAAAAATGTTGTTTGTGCTGTATTTAGACCCTTCTACAACGAAATTTGTTTTACATGCAGACGTATAAAAATTGCGGATTTTATCCAACGCAATCATAGGTTTGAACGTGGTTTCCAATTTAGACTCGTATATATGTACACAGCCATGTATCACCATCATTGCTGGTGATTCGATGGATAAATCTGTTTTAGAGTTGTCACTGGCTCAGACGTACTTGACTGTATCTTGCATTAATTTGTAGGATCCTTTACTATAGGTAATTGAGCTGATCTGTAATAATAACATCTCCATGCCTTATATATCATGTACTGTAGTACGACGGTAGATTAAAACTGAGGAGGAAAGGTAACACACGGCCACCGAAAGCTTTATTTTTATGAAGCCCAGGTGGTCGTGGGGTCTAGCGGGACGGCTACAGTGCAGGCGATTTGGTGTCACGATATCTCAGTAGTATGGGTTCGAATCCCGATAACATAACGTTCAGCATAATCATGATTTTTTTTTCAAATTAAGACAAAATTAAGTTCGCTTGATTTCACTTGAACATTTTAAAGAATAAGTTGCCCATCATATTGCCGTTATAAGTGATTGAAATGTGTTTCTTTTTGATATAGTAAGCATTACTTCAATTATTGCTGAACTTGTGTAAACACATATTTTCTAGGGTTTGTACTTGAAGATGTGGTATGAGTGCCTTTGAGACAACGCTCCATCCAACGCTCTATCCAAGTCACAATTAGCAGAAGTAAACTATCATAGGTCAAAGTGTGGTCTTCAATAAGGAGCCTTGGTTCACACCAATTAGCAAGCTATAATTGATGAGAATATTTTGACAATAAAGATTCATTCATTCATTCATTCATTGATTCATTCATATTTCTGTTATTACTTACATTATTATCAGAAACATTTACTTCAGCGTTATTCCTAATAAAAACATCTATGATTTCCAACTGTCCATCTGCTGCTGCCTTGTGAAGAGGGGCAACTCCCTTTATGATGAAATAAATACAATAGCAGTAAACAATGTGCCTACTTTTTTATATTATTGATAAACGTACATTTGTTTGTTGAAAAACGTTAAGTACTTGTTCCTTATCCCTTCTTCGTTACAACAAGAAAAAAATATCAATTATATTTATACATTCGTTATTACTTTTTAGTAAATTTTAGTGACGGAATTAATTTTTTAAAACCTTGCATTATCTTGGAATAGATCGGTGGTTATCTGTTTAAAATCAGTTATATATTTCATATGAAGGAGACGCTTTGTTTTGTCAAATCAAGATCGTTCCATTGAAAAACCGTTATTACTTATAGGTTAACGAATTTGTGACGATGACCATAACATTTATGGTTTGTATCAAATTCACTTTGTCTACATACTCAACATGCTGTATCTGCTAGGTCAGTGTTAGTTACTGTTCTGTCGTGCATAACGAACACAGCAAATAACTCAGCTCGTACTGAACGGTTGTTATTTCCTTAGTTGTATTTGGCAAAATTTTAAGGAAATTTGGTACTCAATGCTCTTAAACTTCGAACTCTATTTGACCTTTGTAACTTTTTTGGATTCGAGCGTCACTGATGAGTCTTTTGTAGACGAAACGCGCGTCTGGCGTGAATACCAAATTTAATCCTGGTAGCTATGATAAGTTCATGTATATACATCCCTAAAAGATGTATTATAACCAGGTTACATAGGTATTTTTTGACATTTTTTTAATGATAATTGATAATATTGAAAACATAATTGACTCATATTAGTTCACACAATAGATACACACACACACATATATATATGTTTAGCGGGTGGGCTGCAGTGCAGGCGATTTGGTGTCACGATATCACAGCAGCAAGGGTTCGAATCCCGGTGAGGGAAGAACAAAACTTTGCGAAAGCAAACTTACAGATCTAATATTGTTGGGATGATGTTTAGACGAGTTGTATATACATAATGTACACAGCCATGTATCACCATCATTGATGGCGATCCGATGGATAAATCTGTTGTAGAGTTGTCACTGACTCAGACGTACATATATATATTATATTAAATTTATTTGAAGTAACGAAGATATACTTGTTTGAAAATGCCCGAACTACTTTTTTAAAACCTTGCCATCAAACATACTTGTGTTTCTGTTTTAAAGGAATGTTGTTTGATTCAGTTTTGTATTTACACAGACACATTACTAATTGATCATTTGACAAAGATATTCTTGATAAGTTGCGTTACCATCAATATTCTTGGAATGATTTGTCAATCACTGGAAGTGTGACAAATTATTCTCTCTTTTCTTAAAAAAATACACTTAATTTCGAAAACCAATTGGTTTTTCAATGCTTTATACTGACTAAAATTGAAAGCTTTTTAACACATTTAAGTAATATGTTTTATTTGCAGAAAAATTACATGATCAACATTCTTCAATAGCATATGGTAATTTCCACAAAAATCTGGAATAATAAGTGAACAGAGATTTTACACAGCAAGAGTGATTTTATCAAATTGAATAACATTTGCACAATCTCACAATTCGTTTTATGTGTTTGAACTTTTGATTTTGCAATAAGCGTAGGGACTTTTAGTATATAAGTTTACTCGTAGTTCGGTATTTATGTTATTTTACACTTTTATGAATTTCAAAATATATATGTAAATAAAGGCAACAGTAGTATACCGATGTTCAAAAATCATCAATCGATTGAGAAAAAAACAAATCCGGGTTACACACTAAAACTGAGGGAAACACGTTAAAAATAAGAGGAAAACAACGACATTACAGAAACGCTAAAGTGCAACAAAAAACCAAACGACAATGCACCACACAGGGAAACGAACTATCAGAAAACAACTACCAATTATCTGACTTAGAACAAGACATTTTAAGAACAAAATGTTGCGTTGAATCTGGTTTTGTGGCTAGCCTAACCTCCCGCTTGTATGGCAATGTTAGAAATAACACTATAATGACAACATTACATGACAGGACTACAATACAAATAAATGGAAGAACATAGAAGGCAGAGAAATACACAAATAAACAATACAATAGAACATTACGACATGCTAATATTTATTAAAGATACCAGGCCTACAATTAGACGTAAGTTTCGTCTACGTAAGACTAATCAGAGACGATCGAGTCAGAATAGTAATGAATCCAAACAAAGATTACGAGCATTGATGACCCGAAATTTCAAAAAAGTTGTGCCAATTACGGCTAAGTTATCTGACTTGGATAGGAAAATTCTTAGTATTTAAAATAATTCATACTTTTGCAAGAAATAAATGTATAAAAATGACCATATTATTGATATAAATGGCAACACAGAAATTTTGACTAACTACAGAATAAAAACACCTAAAACAACTTAGGTCAGCACATAAAAACTGCACAGCCGAATCATACAATGCATGTCACCCCACTAGATCGACGCACAAAAGTGACGTTACAGGTAGATTTCTAAAAAACATTCAAAAAAATGGGATATAGTTCTTGTTATAAGACTATGATCGACGTCCGTTCTCTAATCGACGTCCGTTCTTCAAATCGACGTCCAAATCTGACGTCACAATTAAATAACATCCAAAATCGACGGCCATATTTATGTCCGTCTAATCGACTTCTTTTTCTTTGTTCTCAAATCGGGTCCAGTTTTTGGCTTCTCTAATCAAAGTCCACAGATAATGTTTTTAAATATGTGAGTTGAACCTTAAATCCAAAAAGTTGTTTAAAAAGTTTAAGACCAAATTATTGTACTTTTCAAGAATTGTCCGTATGTTTTGCTCTTTCAATTGTTTGAATCTATATACTGTCATGTAGATGTCTGTCGATTATCTTTGTCGTAAAATGTATGCCCACATGTCATTTATTTTTATGACCAAGAAGGGAAAACGACTTAATATCCATGTAACGTGAGGATACCCAAATTGCACCTATTTTGACATGACCATTACGAACAATAAGTTAAATATCTTACTTGCAACAATCAACCCTCCATCAGGTTAACTCTGTTATCAAATGAAAGATAAGCATTTGATTCATCATAATTTAGTTTGTTTTTTGCGATCAAACAAACTACTGAAGAGTAAAGAACAACGCCCCATTTAACACTTCAACATTATTTGCTGTGTGAAGAGCAGTTACATTTTATCAAATGAACATGCAATACGCATTGTTACACTATGTTCACGAAAATTTATAATTATTGTCATCGAAACCAAATGACTAAAACGCATTTTACATAAACATTAACAGACACAAAAACGACTAGGGTGGACTAAAAACTTGTCATCCATTACTGCTTCAAAATTAATGGCATGGGGCTATCTATAATCACAGTTTTAAAAAAATGGCTACAAAATGTACAAAAAGAACAAAAAAACAGTCACTAAAACATTGACAGTAACGTAACGTGTTTTAACAATACACAACAATTTAACACTTAGTTAATAGAGATATCATGAGGAGCAGGTGAAGTATACTTAGACAGCGACTACAACGAAAAGATAACACACATGTTTCGACGACGAAAGCGTCATAGGTTATGCATGCAAAACCAACTATATGATGGTATTTAAAAACGATATAACTGAATACCTATTGTATGTATGTTTGTTTTGTTCATAAATCATTGTCAACAAAATGGAAATTGATAAAACTGTCATACTAGTAAGATTTTTATATAGCTATAGAACCAAGTTTTATTCACTATTTTCTACGTAAAAAAATGCCTGTACTAAGTCAGGGATATGACAGTTGATATCCATTCATTTGATGCGTTTGCGCGTTCGATTTTTCCATTTGATTTCGGACTTTTCGTGAAGAGTTTTCCTCGAAGTTCTGTATGTTTGTGATTTACTGATACCAACTTCCTCATGAGAAGTTGACCATTGATTTAGTGGGGTTTTTTTTCGTTAACACTCTACACGTATTAGGTAATCAATGCATCCTTAGCTTCCAAGATGTTGGGTATGAATGTTTCTTGTGAAGATACAACTTGAAAACGCTTCAGACGACTACAATTTATTTAATGGTTATTTTATTTATCAAGAACGTAGTCAAGTAACTTTAAGTAAATTGCTAGTTCCCGCAAAACATATCAGGTTGGTACTCCGTGAGTCCCTACCGCTACTGACATGATTTATTTTTCTTCAAACTTAAGTCACTTTATTTTCTATTAATACATCAGAAATTATATAAACAAATAAATGATCGAGGTTTTAAATCGACCAGGCATACTTCTATATATTTTGTCATTCTGCTTCTTTTTTTTTTGCATATTATTAACCTTAACCTCTTCACATGTTTAGGAAATCATAAACCTGGCATTGAAAAGGTTGAATATGATTGTTCCGTAACAAAAATGTGCAATATTTTGAAATTCTGTTGGTATTTTTCAGAAAAGGGTCCTTCTTTTCAACATAATTAATAACTTACAACATTGTCAGGAGCATTAATATTAGCTTTGTTTCTGATCAAGAGATCTACGACTTTGACATTCCTCCGTTCAGCTGCTTGATGAAGAGGAGTAGCTCCCTGTAATTAATCAAAGTGAAAATTGAAAAAAAAAATTATTTATAACAAATACATGATGGGATATTATCATACGATGGATCTTAATTCAAACATTATACAATATCTACTTCATAACCAATGACAAAGATATCAAGCGAAACACTAACATCATGAAATGAAAAATGCATTTCCTACTTTCAGTCTATTATCAGACCAATTACATGAAACACGCTTATGAAGAAATTTGCAGTTGGTCTTTGTTTTGTATACTCTAATTTTTTTTTTATTAATAATTGTTGTTGGCTTTTAATTAGCTGACAGTAACTGCAAGTACTGTTAAATTGCACATTCGTGATAACTTGACCTGTTGATACAATTTGTCATGTTGCTTTATGTTATTTATTGTTAACAACCCTTTTTACACAAAAAAACAAAACAAAATCGGGTTTTTTCCCTGTATGAAATGGACCTCTTCAGAATCCACCACTTCTGTTATTTTGTTACATTTCAATATTTAAGCGCCTAAAAATATTGAAAACAGTTGTCTGCTCTATGGTCGGGTTGTTGTCTCTTTGACACATTCCCCATTGTCATTCTCAATTTTATAATTCAGAGTAAGGTTAGGTGTAAAGTAGTATTTGTTTACGCTTTATACTGCGTTATGACTTTACAAGCCTTTTTTACTACGTTTTAGTGAAACAATTTGCGAACTTAAAATGAAAGACTCCCTGACATAGCTAACTTAAGCCTTTTTTGTGGTTTATCCTGCTTTTTTTTGTCTGTTCAAATCGAGCTTATTTACTTCGCTTCACAGACACAATTTACATACCTTAAACTGAAAATTCACATGTAATTTATCACTCATAATTTTGATCATAAAATTCAAATTAATATAAAGCAACACTGTTTGTTTATACTGAAAATTGTATTTGGTTAAGCTTTATCAAATGCCAAGGCGATTTTTCTGTCACCGGATGAATTCCATCTCTTGAGCACTTCTATACCTTCAATATTGCCAAACTTTTCATTTCTCTGTATGTGTAGCATAGCAAGACCACACAATATGTTTTCCGTCATTGTTGACCTATTCCATGTTTTGAGACGCCGTAGCGCAGAAAACGATCCTTAACAGCTGCAAGACTCAACTGGCAAGGCTAACAGAAGCAATAGTAATTGCCTTATATTTAAGTAAAACTGCGTGTGTTTGATTGCTTGCTCTAGTGTACATTTTGACCCGATCTCCTTACTTGACGTAAAAGTTTTCCATCTGTGAACTTCTTGTGGCAAGTCATCAAGACATGGAATATCATTTATATACTCATTAGCAATAGAGGCTATAATGTCAACTTACAAAAGTACCGTGGTAGCAAGTAAAATCCGTAAAGCATCGACTTACTATCGTCCGGAAATCTTTCATTGAGATGTTTAATGATGTGATCAATCAGAGGTATACAAATGTTGATCCGAGAATGCTTTTCTACAGTTTCAGCTGCTGCATTTGCCCTATGACAGTGAAGTCCATATGTTTGCGTTTGTTGATCATAATTTTGTTCTTATTTGCGATTGTAGATGCTCTTTTAAAAAGCCCATCAAAAGCTTCTTCTGAGTGTTCCCGTATCTCGAGACAAGATGCAGCTAGTGAATGAACTTGAACATGTGCTTCCACAAGATCACAGGTTTCAGATTGAAGTTCTATGGACAAGGGTCTTAGGTAGCCTAGTAGGAACTGGGTTACGACCGCTAATACTAATATTTTAAAGTTAAGAAGAGTAATTTTGTAAGATGTAACATCTGAGTTGCCGACGGTTTAGTTTTGAATTTCATCAAGAATGTCAAGCACCTTGTCATAGTGTTTAAATTGTCAAGTTAATGTATCAGTTCGGGATGTCTATCGAGTTTCTGCTAGTGTTGGTAGTAGTCGTTTTTCCTGGCTGAATAAACCTTCTTCTTGATCATACATCAAATCAAATTGAATCGCGATTGGGCCTTCATCTTTCATTACAGATTTCATAATATATTTGCTGTTACTGGACGCTCTGATAAACCATATCTTTTTCCCTAAAATTGCCATAAAATTTATGGCAACTGCGACTGACTGACAACTGTTAACAACGACAATATTAAGACAGTGCGATCGACAGTGCACGAAATACTTCGCATTTGAAAGCTCTTGAGTAATTCTCGTCTTGACACCAGATACTTCTCCAGTCATCGTAGAACATCCGTCATTACCTTGTCCTCTTAAACGCGTCAGGTCGAATCCCCATTCACGAAGTTAATTTCGTATAAAATTGAGAATGGAAATGGGGAATGTGTCAAAGAGACAACCACCCGACCATAGAAAAAAAAAACACAACAGCAGAAGGTCATCAAAAGGTCTTCAATGTAGCGAGAAGTTCCCGCACCCGGAGGCGTCCTTCAGCTGGCCCCTAAACAAATTTTTTGATTGAGTTAAGTCTGGCAATTGATATTTTATCGTATGTTTTTCTTTGTTGTGATGTTATGCTATTGTTTCAGAAAAAGGGAGAAGGTTTGGATCCATTAAAACGTTTAATCCCGCTGCAAATGTTTGCACCTGTCCTAAGTCAGGAATCTGATGTACAGTAGTTGTCGTTTGTTTATGTAATATATACGTGTTTCTCGTTTCTCGTTTTGTTTATATAGATTAGACCGTTGGTTTTCCCGTTTGAATGGTTTTACACTAGTAATTTTGGGGCCCTTTATAGCTTGTTGTTCGGTGTGAGCTAAGGCTCCGTGTTGAAGGCCGTACTTTAACCTATAATGGTTTACTTTTTAAATTGTTATTTGTATGGAGAGTTGTCTCATTGGCACTCACACCACATCTTCCTATATCTATATACTAGTTCAGTGATAATGAACGCCATACTAATTTCCAAATTGTACACAAAAAACTAAAATTAAAATAATACAAGACTAACAAAGGCCAGAGGCTCCTGACTTGGGACAGGCGCAAAAATGCGGCGGGGTTAAACATGTTTGTGAGATCTCAACCCTCTCCCTATACCTCTAGCCAATGTAGAAAAGTAAACGAATAATAATACGCACATTAAAATTCAATTCAAGAGAAGTCCGGGTCAGATGTCAGAAGATGTCACCAAAGAAAATAAACAAAATGACAATAATACATAAATAACAATAGACTACTAGCAGTTAACTGAGATGCCAGCTCCAGACTTCAATTAAACTGACTGAAAGATTATGATTTCATCATATGAACATCAGGCACAATCCTTCCCGTTAGGGGTTTAGTATCATAACATCATCAAATATATGAGAAGAACATAACCCGTGTCATGCCAACAACTGGTTTTTGAATAAATGTGTTTAGTTCCGATGCAAAGACCCCATAAGTGAATCAATATTAACGCCAAAATATGCAATCGTTAATGACCTGACATCGGTATCGTAACTATATCCCTTCTTAATAAGTCTATTCAAAGGTTATGTTAGTTTTTGAGGTGAATACTGACACCTTTGTGCTTTATAAAGAATATTTCCATAAAAAATGGATGTGAAATACCTGAACGTATAAGAAGTCTGCATATTGAGCTAAATTTACGAATGATGTCCTTATACCGATGATAAAATTTAGTAAATGTTTTGACTAGTTTGTGATATCGAAAACCCTGGTGTAATAATTTTTCAGTAATACATAAATGTCTCTCGTTAAAATCTAAAACATTGTTACATACACGAGTGAATCGTACAAGTTGAGATATATAAACACCGTAAGATGGTAACAAGGGAACGTCACCATCTTAAAATGGATAAGTAACGATAGGAAATGAAACATCATCTCTTTTATCATAAATTTTAGTATTCAGCTTTCCGTTAGTGATATAGATATCAAGATCGAGGAAAGGGCAGTGGTCATTGTTAGTATTAGCTTTATTTAAAGTAAGTTCAACAGGATATATTTCTTTAATATACATACTGAAGCCGTCATTATTGAGAGCCAAAATATCATCCAAATATCTAAAAGTATTATTAAATTTGTTTATCAGATGTTGTTTCGATGGGTCTTTGCTTATTTTTGTCATAAATTGTAACTCATAGCAATACAAAAACAGGTCCTAAATAAAGTGGTGCACAGTTAGTCCCCATTGGAATTCCGATAATCTGACAATATACGGAATCCCCAAAGCGAACAAAAATGTTATCTAGTAAAAATTCAAGGGCATATATAGTATCAAAGCATGTCCAATAGACATAGTTTTTTTTTGTTTATTGCTACTAAAATATGACCTAAAAGAGTTTGAACATATATATTCACATTCTGACTTTTTAAATGCCCATTTAATTAAGTGTGTGAATTTTTTCTTAATGAGAATGTGAGGCAATGTGGTATACAGGGTAGAAAAATCAAAACTTTGAACAGATTCAAAATCACCAATATAAGCATGCAATTTATCAAGTACTTCCAACGAGTTCTTGACACTCCAAAAGTAATTAATTCCACTATTTTCGAAGGCCTTATTTGAACAATTTATTATCAGGTTTTTAATTGTACCAAGTGTGCTGGTAAGAAGAATAGACAATTTAGTAGTGGAACAATGGCTTGAAGACGAAATAAATATATATTTGTAAGGTGTTTTGTGTAGCTTTGGAAGCCAATACATAGTTGGGACTTTCATTGTATTTGGCTCTGCTTAAAAAGCAGTAGCTAAAAGTTTATGTTTGTTACAGATGTCGTTTTCTGAAAATGGAGTCAGTTGGAATGTTGGTGATTTCTTTTTTTCAGAACCTCAATGTAAAATTTACGTCAAACAATAATAATATTATTAGCAGCTTTATCGGCCGGGACAAAAACAAATTTCTTGGCTAGTTCTTTTAGTTTATGTTTGATACGAGAAATAGGTTTATTGTGGTTATTGTTGATAGTAAAATGTTCTTTAAAATGTTGAATATGTTTATCAACTATCTTCATTACTGAATTAAAAAAAGAGTCCAAAGATGTTTTGTCAGCTTTTTCCCGTTTTATCCATTTCATACAGTAAGTATAGAGTGAGTCGTGGATGATATTACGACACTCATTCCAATTAATGATTGACGGGGGACGATATATAGGTCCTTTACTGAGGAATGATTTTAACTCTCGGTCTTGCACGATGTTAAGATCTCCTGTTATAACATGGGAAATGGGTCCATAAAGATACTAATTTTAATTTCAATGAAATTAAAACTGCAATAGAAAATACGCTTTGCTGTTACAAAATATTAAAAATTATTATAAATTGAGGAATGTATCTCCCTCATGCAAAGCTCTGATTCCTTTCACGGATTTGGCTATACTTTTTGGAAATTTTGGATAATAGCTCTTCATCTTTTATATAAGCTTTGAATTTTACATATTTTGGCCACGAGCATTACTGAAGAGACATGTACTGTCGAAATGCGCATCTGGTGCAGAAAAATTGGTACCGTAAATGTTATTACAAACCATCTAAATAAAGAATATGATATTAACAGACCATCTACATGAAATTCTTAGATGCTGTATTGTATAATGGAAAATGGTTCACCACTTCTGGAATACCAGTTGTAAACTGTTACACCAAACCCACCGAAACGTTTCAGTATTTACATAGAAGCTTGAGTCATGCTTCTACCTGTTTTTTATTCTTTTATAAATTCTAAGAAACACCAGTAGTAAGGACGAATTTAATAAACGTATTAAACTGTTTATAGATAACTTATCTAGACGGGGATACACGAAACAAATCATCAGTCAATTATTGCACAAAATTCGTCAAGAAGACAGACAGTTAAAACTTCGCAGGAAACAATATAAAACTAAAATAACAGGCAGAAATATGTTCATTACCACATAGCATTATAAAGCTGGATATCTTAAAGAGATTTTAACGAAGTTCTGATATATAATTCGGGAAGATATTTCTCCAAATGCTAAACCTGGAGACTTTTGTATACTATCATATAGATGATAAAACATACACGCCAGTATACCCTGAATTCAACATAATGACATTGATAAATACTATCTCTATTATATCCGTGTAGACTTATGTTGAAATAATTAGTGATACAAATAAAGACAATAACCTATAATGGTTTACTTTTTTAAATTGTTATTTGGATGGAGAGTTGTATCATTGGCACTCACGCCACATCTTCCTATATCTATCTTCATTAATTAAACAAAAGTTCTGATCAACTTGTGCAGTTTCTTTAGTCTGTAAAAAGACTAGCTCCAACGTAGACCTATATGCATGTGTAGTTAATAAATTAAAAAAAACTGTTATGAAACAAACACACATCTATCTATGATACTAGATACGAAATAAATACATAAATGTCGGCCTCTGATAAGGATTTACCTCGGAATACTCCCGAAAGAACCCGAAACATTGCATATTAAAATTTAAAGAATGAACAAATTAAAAGTACCTAGTGTCAGGTCAGAAATATTGATACCATACCATGATTAAGTGGGTTTTATGTTATTTTTTTATAAAACTATTGCCACTTTTATTTGCGGTCACTGATGATCCAGGTGACGATTTTACACTAGTTAATACATTTGAATGTCCCCTTTGCTTATCATCGGAGAGATCATCATCGTAAGCCTCAATTCAACTTGTACTTTTCGTGACCAGATCTATGTTTAGGTTTGTCTCTAGGTACACCTGCCTTTCCAAGCGTTTGATTGTTGTTTTACACACACTGTGGTTTCTTTATCGGTTCAGTCGAGCTTCTTTTGCGACCATTGATATCATGTTTGCCAGCGTATTTTCTTCCGTATGCCTTGCGAAAAACATATCATGGATTAAACTCCTTTTGAATACACGTCAAATAAAATGGTGACGCTGGTTCCATTACATTTTCTGGACGTCGAAGAAGATACGCTTAAAATGCCGTATTGGACAGCGATCAGATTAATTTTCATACATTCTCGGTTTAACTGTACGATTCTCTTTTCCCGTGATACCATTATGAGTTTTCGTAAGTCTCCCAAAAGTTCTAAATACTGTCGGTTATCCACAGAGTCCTTCTTTATTACAATATCTTATAATTGAATTTGCCGATGGTCATGTTTGATACGTAGTCCAAAACATTTTGTAAAATAGTACCAGAGAGAAAATATAAGTATTTTAGGTGTACCATCACTGAGCTGCCCCTGTTCCAACACCAAATCGTCTTCATACTTACTTACTGCCTTTGAAGCTTTTCCTTTTCCTATTTTTTTCAACTGGACCTTTTTTGCAGAAAGTGCTCCTGTTGACAAATAAATTCCTTGTCACTTAATGAATGAAATTACTCTTTGTGCTTTAAATGTCGCCTCTCAATACTGGTACGAATACCGATGGACTTTTCTTTCTTTATGGTAATGTAGAATTCAAACAAGAAAGGAACAAGTGAGTGATGAGGTATGTTCTCGATTGACCTCGATTGACCTCAGCTTCCCCTTTCCAACCAGCCATTTGTATGATAAAGGAGTAGGTCCAGTAAGACCTCTTTTTGGCCCCAAAATATAACAGTTTTACAAAGTTATTAAAATGTAAACTTCTAGTTATTTATTGGACAGAAAAATGCTTCTGCTACATAAATATGGGCTGTTTTTGACAATACAATGCACATATATCGGGTACTAGCACTATCAAGTCATGCTAAATTACTAAAATCTTCACAATTCCAGCTTTTTAGTTAAATTTTATACGGTTTTCGTGTTAAACGAAAGTGGCCGCATTCGTGTTCATCCTTAATATTGAAATGTAAGTTGTATTTTATGATAATTCATAACATATATAAAGGTTGAGGATGAACACGGATGCGGCCACTTTTATTTTTGACAAAAACCATCGGAAAAGTGACATTTTTCGGTATATTTGGTAGATTATTCATATTTGAGCTTGAATCGGATCGTTTTTCATGACTAAATCGGTTAAAATCTTTCACATTGACTAATTGATTCAAATGAAATAGACACTTAAGTGTTTAAAAAGTGGTCAAAATCTTTTGTCAGATGAACCTGAAATTTGAGGCCAAAATCGGTCCTGACCGGACCTACTCCTTTAAGTCACGCTTCGTGCAATTAACTGATGTTTTTTTCCCTTTGATCATCAATAACGCTAATGACCATCTGCTTATCAATCAAAGACTCTGACGTCAATGTCAAATTTGCTGTATGACCAGCGTCCGCCATCTTCTTTTTCCAGACGACAACAAAGGATGCAATAATATGCATGCCGATTTCGGAACGCCTCAGATTTTTGCCGGAAATGCGTGCAATTACAGAGATTTATTGAACGGTCGTTTTTCTCGGATGTTTTTATTTAAATAAACATTTATAATATATGTTGCTAATTTTGCCATAGCATGTTTATACTTTGGAAATTAAGATTCATTCGTTCATCTATTCATATTTCTGTTATTACTCACATTATTATCAGTAGCATTAACTTCAGCGTTATTCCTAATCAAAACATCTATGACTTCCACCTGTCCATGTTCTGCTGCCTTGTGAAGAGGGGTAACTCCCTTAAATATTAAACATATACAATAGCAGTGAGCAATCTCTTTGCTTTTCTATACACATGTACATTTGTTGAAATCTGTACATTTTTTTATTGAAAAACATTGAGTATCAGTACGATAAGTGTGTATGATCTAGATTTATACATTTGTCATTACTTCTTAGTAGTTCGTGACGGAACTGTTGATTCATAACCGTATCTTTTAACATACTTTCTTTTTTATAAATCTTCATTTGAGACATTTTTTGTTTCAATTAAACAAATCACAACATATCATGCACTTGGTTTACTAACGATCGTTTACACAAGGCACTACATGTAAAAGCCGGTTTCTTGGGGCTTTTAGTAAATAATAACTAAACTTCTGAATAGGGTTCTGTAACTTTTATTTCAGACTAACGAAGTTCAATACTATATGGTAATGTAAATAAAGCCCTGTAAAATATAAATGTACTTATAAATTACAGAAAGATAAATCTGTTTACTAAGTAATAATAATTAAAACTAATGTTCGTAATTCATTATCATGCAAACTTATTTAGCTGCATACATATGTATCTGATCACAAAAATATATAATGTGGATACCATAGCAATTACTTGTCTCAATTACAATTATACCAATTCGACTTTAAGTTATTTTAGTACATGTTCTCATATGCTGTCTCATACCAAAGTCTATTGAGCAATACTTGTGTTGATAATATAAACTACACAAAACGTAAGCTGCATGCTTGTTAAATCAAAAAGCAACTAATCACAAAAAGTAACAATAAAAGCAAAGCAAATATTAAAAACTTAAACTAAGCGAAACAAGAATACAAATACACTTAACTTACCTCACATATCGTGCAAGTGGCACATTTCCATATAAACCATATTACACACTACATCTTTAATACAGTAAGGTTTAAATATACCTGTATAACACAAATGTTTTATTATAAATCTTTGTTAAGCAATGTTTATTGTTTATAGTAAAAATCAATATCAACCTAGATATCTATTTTTAGTTCTTATATCGATTTACTTTAATTCGATTAACCTTTAAACATTACAACATTCTTTCGGTCCACTCGACACTCGCAATCATTCAATTTATATGTAAACTTTATCTTCAAATCATTATACCAGATTTAATAGGTTATTGAAGTATTATTTTATATGATCGTAAAATTCAACTCTTCTTATGTTTTAATATATATTTTGTTATGAAATTTAGCTCTCGTTCTCGACATTCAATCTCAACATGCATACGTGTAAAATATGAACTATAGGACTGTTATTGCAAAGTTAATAAAGAAAGATATAGGACTGGCCTTTTTTATGAAACTTCAAATCACAGAATTGTTATTGTAAAGATTGTTATTTGCAGACAGGTAAAAATATAGGTGTTGACCACAAGATGTCTTCCCATAAGATATCGAACAAAAGAATTTAACCGCCAAAAGTACTGACCAATAGAAGAAATGTCCGAAAGCGCTCAAACCAACAGTGAAAATAAAGTAATAACTACAGTGAAATCAGACTAAACCAAAGCATAAGAATAGAATTCGTCCGTCAATAGTCCATGTCAATAAGTTAAAATAGAATAACACATAATACTAACAATTAATTACAGAATGTAATTAATAAGCTAATAATATAACTTTATTCAAATATGTACTAATATCAATTACTAAGAATATAAAATATATTCTAATACATAAAATAATAGGCTATCTATATTATTTGGTAGGTACATTTGAGAAATTGTTCATATATACATATAGTTTATTTCGACACACTGATATGGCTACTAAAGGAACTGAGGAGAATGGCACTACTGACCAACCTACTACACCATTAATTGAAAGTCCACCACCTGCACTTAAGGATATCATGGAGGCATTTGCCAAAACAGGAACCAAACCAAAGGCTGATACATCTGAGGACCTAACAAAATGGATGATAGACTACCTGAAATCTACTGGGGCCATCAAGTTAGAACATGTCAATCCAGACATTGTATTACCACCTCCACCTAAGCCACCACCAAGGGAGAAATCTAGCAAAGTAGTCATGACACACCCACCAAGGATTTCCAATTTTCTGGAAATGAACCGAAGTCAGGAGACACCACTTATGAGTTATGGAAACAGGAAGTAAAGTTATTGATGAAGCAGTCATATGAGAAGGAAGCCATTTTGAATGCTGTTCGGAGATCACTCAGAGGGGAAGCTGGATATGCAGCTATGCGACTTGATGTAGATGCATCAGTTGAAGAAGTCATTCATAATCTAGACTCTATTTATGGGAATGTTGACAAGAAGGAGGAACTTTTAGTAGCGTTTTATGGATCACGCCAAAAAGAAAACGAGACTGTCACCAGCTGGAGTTGCCGTCTAGAATCACTCATGGGACAGGCAGTAGAGAGAGGTATTGTGGGAAGACAAGATGTTGATGGTATGCTTCACTCCATGTTGTGGACTGGTTGAGAACATCACTCAAGGACATCTCAGGACACAAGTATGACACCATCAAGGAATTTGATTCACTGAGAGTTGCACTTCGTCAAATTGAGAATGAACACATGCACAGAGAGGTATTAACCAAGTCTTCCAAGCCACAGTAAAGCAGCAATTGAACAATCAGATGCTGAGGATATCAAAGGAATGATCCAGCAGATGACAACTAGAATGGACCGTTATGAAAAGAAACTGGAAAAACAAGAACCTCCACAGCAACAACAACCTCCATGGCAACAACAATCTACATGGCGACAACAACAACAACCCAGATGGCAACAACAGAGAGGAAGAGGCAGAGGTAGAGGACAACAACAGACACATGATGAACCACAATGTTGGAGATGTGGACAAACTGGACACTATACAAGAGGTTGTGGTGTAGGAATGGATCACAGCAGGCAGGATTTAAACGGCAAGAAGCCTATGTAGGGGGAGCGTCCATAGGCTTATGCAGAAGTAGTGTTCCCAAAACAAGTCAGGTTAAATTACCACCAGGATTATTTGGCAAACTAACAGAAACTAAAATTAGTATTGAAGGATTAGAAACACCTGCACTTTTTGATACTGGTTCCACCGTCTCAACTATCAGCGAATTATTTTACATGGAACATTTAACAACACCATTGAACAACATAACAACACTACTAGACATTGAATGTGCTGATGGCCAGACACTACCATACTTAGGCTACATAGAAGCAGATCTACGAATACCAGGTTATAAACAGACACATTCATCTATCCTGTTACTTACACCAGACAGTCGATACAATCAGCAAGTACCATTATTATTAGGAACTAACACTCTGTCATACTTCATGGAATCTCTCAAGAAGGACTTTGGAGAAAGATTTTTACAGACTAGTAAGCTGACTACACCCTGGTATCTCACATTTAGATGTATATTACTTCAAGAACATGAACTAAAGAGAAACAACAACATCTTAGGTCTTATAAAGAATGCTGAAGTTAAAAAGATCATTGTACCACCGCACACGACCATCACATTGTCTGGATATGTTGACAAGGAAATACCATACCATACTACATCAGCTATGCTCCATCCTTGCAACTTAGCCAAAAATTCGGAAATCTTTGATGTTGAACCATCATTGATTACTTACCAACACCAACAGAATGGGACAGTGGTTGTTACCATAGAGAATTTGACAACTAGAACACTGAGTATACCACCGAAGGCAATAGTATGTGAATTACAACCAGTTCAACTAGAACCTACACCAAGTATACCATCTGAAGAGGAAATTACTGACATCATGGAGAAGATCAAGATAATACAGAGCACTTTAACAGATGAACAACTAGATACAGGAGTTAAACTTTTACGCTCATACATGGACATCTTCTCCAAGACTTATGAAGACGAAGGACGTACTGATATTGTCAAACATCGCATCGATATGACAGATGATAGACCTTTTAAGCAGCGATACAGAAGAATTCCTGCATCAGCATATGAAGAAGTTAGAGATCATCTTCGACTACTCACACATGCAGGGATCATTAGACCATCTAAGAGTCCATTCGCCTCCTATGTAGTTCTTGCAAGAAAGAAGGACAACACTCTACGCCTGTGTGTTGATTATCGTCAGCTCAACAATAGGACGGAAAAGGATAGCTATAGTTTACCAAGGATTGAAGACCTGCTTGACTGTCTCTCCGGAAGTACCTTTTTCAGTGTCGTTGATATGAAGTCCGGGTATCACCAGGCGGAGCTGTACGAACCACACAAGGAAAGGACTGCATTCACAGTTGGACCTTTAGGCTTTTATGAGTACAACAGAATGCCATTTGGACTCACCAACAGTCCAGCCACCTACCAAAGACTCATGGAAGACTGTCTAGCTGATTACCATCTAAGAATATGCTGCGTGTTCATTGATGATGTGATTATCTTTGGAAAGACATATGAGGAGCATCTTAACAACTTGCAACTGGTAATGGACCGCATCAGAAAGGCGAACCTGAAGTTGGCACCCAAGAAATATTCGTTCTTTCAACGCAAGGTAAAGTTCCTGGGACACATTGTTTCAGCAGAGGGAGTGGAAGTAGATCCAGAAAAGACTGAAAAAGTCATGGCTTGGCCTACACCTACATCACCTGAAGATGTTCGACGTTTCTTGGGATTGGCTGGGTACTACAGACGTTTCATAAAGAACTTCAGCAAGATCAGCAGACCATTGACAGAGTTGATGCCAATTCCATCGGGTAGGAAAGGACAGAAGAAAAAGAAACAAGAAGATTCACAGAAGGAATGGCATTGGGGAGAACAACAGAACCAAGCCTTCAGTAAACTGAAAGAACTCCTTACGTCAGCTCCGATACTGAGTTATCCTGACAACAGTTTACAGTACGTACTTCACACCGATGCGTCTGGATTTGGACTTGGTTCTGTACTTTACCAGGAACAACATGGATAAAAACAAGTCATCTGTTATGCTAGTAGAGGACTTACCAAAGCTGAGGGGAATTATCCGGCACACAAGATGGAGTTCCTTGCGTTAAAGTGGGCGATAACAGACAAGTTCAAGGATTACTTGTATGGACCGGCACATTTTACAGTGATGACCGACAACAATCCCTTGACGTATGTCCTCACTACTGCCAAACTGGATGCCACAGGACACAGATGGTTGGCTGATCTTGCAACTTACAACTTTGATATCAAGTATCGTCCTGGGAGAAACAACTCTGATGCTATTCCTTAAGCAGACTTCCCAGGGATATCATAGAGATCAGCACCCACACTATCAGAACCATCTGTAATTCCGTAACATCAGTACCTTATGCTGAGTGTTTAGCAGTCAATCCAGATATACTACAAGATGACATAGATCTGAATGGAACGTCAACATCAGATATCATAGACTGGAAGAGAGCTCAAAGACAAGACACAGTTGTTAGTCCCTGGATTGATATGATACAGAAAGACCAGAAACCAGAGAAAGGAGACGCCATATTCAAGAGGCAGTACAATCATCTGAAGATCATAGATGGAGTATTATATCGTCAAATTACTATCAACGATGAAGTTAAACAACAGCTAGTACTTCCAACAGTTCATATTACTACAACACTCCAGGCATTACACAACGACATGGGACACCTTGGCAAAGACCGTACTTTGTCATTAGTGAGAGACAGATTTTACTGGCCTGGTATAGCCAAGGATGTTACAGAGTGGATAGCGCATTGTGGAAGGTGCATTGGGAGAAAGACACTTCCAAACCAGAGAGCTCCGCTAGTAAGTATTGAGACAACAACACCACTAAAGCTAGTTTGTATGGACTACCTTACGTTAGAACCATCTAAAGGAGGTCAGCAACACATCCTGGTCATAACAGATCACTTTACCAGATTCACTCAAGCCATTCCCACCAAGAACCAAACGGCAAAGACAACAGCTGAAGCCTTGTACCAGCACTTCATAGTACATTATGGAACACCCGACCGTATACATTCTGACCAAGGGATTAACTTCGAATCAAAGATCATTAAGGAGTTATGCAGTCTAACAGGAATGACCAAGTCACGTACCACAAGTTATCATCCGATGGGCAACGGAATGTGCAAAAGGTTCAACCGAACACTACTTAATATGCTAGGAACACTTCAACCAGACAAGAAGAGGAACTGGAAAGCCTATGTAGGACCACTTGTCCATGCCTATAACTGTACTAAGCATGAGTCTACAGGATTCGCACCATACTACCTCATGTTTGGAAGAGATCCTAGACTTCCAGTGGATGTAGCATTTGGCATACGGAAAGATACAGGATCCAATTACATCAAAGGTTGGAGGTTGCTCATAACTTGGCTACGGAAACATCTAAGAAAGAACAACTGAGACAGAAGAAGAACTATGACACCAAAGTAAAGAGAGGTACAATCAAGATAGGAGATTTAGTCTTGGTGAAAATAGTGGCATTTGAAGGCAAACACAAGCTGTCAGACAAGTGGGAACAAGACCCTTACGTTGTACTTGAACAACCGAATCTGGAGATACCAGTCTTCACAGTGAGGAAGGAAAGTGGAGAAGAACGTAAAAGGAACCTCCACAGAAACTTGCTGTTACCAGTGGGTCATCTGGTAGAAAAAACTAGACCAGTACCAAAACTCAGAAAACCATCTAAGAAAGAACCACCGAAACCAATACCTAGAGTATTGAGGAAACCGACCATTAATTATCCGGAGTCATCTGATGAGGATATTATAGATGTATTGTTGGAACAATTTGTTGAGGATGACAGTGATTCAACAATCACTTCAGATACCACTCAGCCAGTGGTAAATTCAACAAGCGACGTGAAAATAGAAGATGAATCTGAATCTGAAGGGGACGCCCATTCTCATGACACCAATGGGACAGATTCAGATATCGGCGACAGAAGGCCTTCACCAGAGGTGACAAGTGACAATCAGGAGGATAGTTCTGACAGCTCGTCATCGTCGTCACCTGTTAGTAATCGTCAGTCGACCAGAGCAATGAAAGCACTTACGTGGATTACGTCAGGGAAATACGAGCTTTCGAAGAGTGCAAGTCATACCACCACTTCAGATTGGTTTCAGAGGGTTCAATGCCTTACATCTTTAGCGGACACTCATCTATTTCATGGAAAACAGGCAGAAGCAGCACAGGCTATTATTGACGTCATTACAACAGCAACCACAGACAGGAAATGACGGGACGTCATTTCACGGCTGGGGGGAGTATGTGATAGCCTGTTATTTTATGTATTTTCTATATTTTTATATTCTTAGTAATTGATATAAGTACATATTTGAATAAAGTTACATTATATTATAAGTTTATTAATTACATTCTGTAATTAATTGTTAGTATTATGTGTTATTCTATTTTAACTTATTGACATGGACTATTGACGGACGAATTCTATTCTTATGCTTTGGTTTAGTCTGATTTCACTGTAGTTATTACTTTATTTTCACTGTTATTTGAGCGCTTTCGGACATTTCTTCTATTGGTCAGTACTTTTGGCGGTTTAATTCTTTTGTTCGATATCTTACGGGAAGACATCTTGTGGTCAACACCTATATTTTTACCTGTCTGCAAATAACAATCTTTACAATAACAATTCTGTGATTTGAAGTTTCATAAATAAGGTCAGTCCTATATCTTTCTTTATTAACTTTGCAATAACTGTCCTATAGTTCATATTTTACACGTATGCATGTTGAGATTGAATGTCGAGAACGAGAGCTAAATTTCATAACAAAATATATATTAAAACATAAGAAGAGTTGAATTTTACGATCATATAAAATAATACTTCAATAACCTATTAAATCTGGTATAATGATTTGAAGATAAAGTTTACATATAAATTGAATGATTGCGAGTGTCGAGTAGACCGAAAGAATGTTGTAATGTTTAAAGGTTAATCGAATTAAAGTAAATCGATATAAGAACTAAAAATAGATATCTAGGTTGATATTGATTTTTACTATAAACAATTAACATTGCTTAACAAAGATTTATAATAAAACATTTTTGTTATACAGGTATATTTAAACCTTACTGTATTAAAGATGTAGTGTGTAATATGGTTTATATGGAAATGTGCCACTTACACGATATTTGAGGTAAGCTAAGTGTATTTGTATTCTTGTTTCGCTTAGCTTTAGTTTTTAATATTTGCTTTGCTTTTATTGTTACTTTTTGTGATTAGTAGCTTTTTGATTTAACAAGCATACAGCTTACGTTTTGTGTAGTTTATATTATCAACACAAGTATTGCTCAATAGACTTTGGTATTAGACAGCATATGAGAACATGTACTATAAAAACTTAAAGTCGAATTGGTATAATTGTAATTGAGACAAGTAATTGCTATGGTATCCACATTATATATTTTTGTGATCAGATACATATGTATGCAGCTAAATAAGTTTGCATGATAATGAATTACGAACATTAGTTTTAATTATTATTACTTAGTAAACAGATTTATCTTTCTGTAATTTATAAGTACATTTATATTTTACAGGGCTTTATTTACATTACCATATAGTATTGAACTTCGTTAGTCTGAAATAAAAGTTACAGAACCCTATTCAGAAGTTTAGTTATTATTTACTAAAAGCCTCAAGAAACCGGCTTTTACACAAGTAAACAATAATTACTAGCCGCATGCAGTATTCAGTCCTAATGTTCTTAATAAAACGTATACTTTAATTATTTCCCAAAATTGATCGCCCTGAAGATCATAAAAAACATTTTATTAAAATTAAGTATGTCAATAAAGGCTTTGATTTTGTAAATATTGCCGGTATATTTAACGACCATTCTGTTAAAGAACAAATTCCTGGATATTTTGACAATACTGAGCTACCTCTTATTTGTTATATTTACAAGAAATCTACCCGAAAATTTGTGTTTAATTATAGTCAATTGTGTAAAGATGTTAATATCAGTGAAAATACACCTACTTCATGTAATTGCAGTAATTCCGAATATATTTCTGGACCCATTTCCCATGTTATAACAGGAGATCTTAACATCTTTATAGACCGAGAGTTAAAATCATTCCTTAGTAAAGGACCTAAATATCGTCCCCCGTCTATTATTAATTGGAATGAGTGTCGTAATATCATCCACGACTCACTCCATACTTACTGTATAAAATGGATAAAACGGGAAAAAGCTGACAAAAAATCTTTGGACTCTTTTTTTAATTCAGTAATGAAGATAGTTGATATACGTATTCAACATTTTAAAGAACATTTTACTATTAACAATAACCACAATAAACCTATTTCTCGTATCAAACATAAACTAAAAGAACTAGCCAAGGAATTTGTTTTTGTCCCGGCCGATAAAGCTGCTAATAATATTATTATTGTTTGACGTAAATTTTACATTGAGGTTCTGAAAAAGGAAATCACCAATTCACCAACATTCCAACTGACTCCATTTTCAGAAAACGAAATCTGTAACAAACATAAACTTTTAGTCACCGCTTTACAAGCAGAGCCAAATACAATGAAAGTCCCAACTATGTATTGGCTTCCGAAGCTACACAAAACCCCTTACAAATATAGATTTATTTCGTCTTCAAGCCATTGTTCAACTACTAAATTGTCTATTCTTCTTACCAGCACACTTGGTACAATTAAAAACCTGATTATCAATTGTTCAAATAAGGCCTTCGAAAATAGTGGAATAAATTACCTTTGAAAAAATTCACACACCTAATTAAATGGGCATTCAAAAAATCAGAATGTGAATATATATGTTCAAACTCTTTAAGGTCATTTTTTAGTAGCAATAAACAAAAAAACTCTGTTTATTGGACATGCTTTGATACTATATATGCCCTTGAATTTTTACTAGATAACATTTGTGTTCGCTTTGGGGATTCCGTATATCGTCAGATTATCGGAATTCCAATGGGGACTAACTGTGCACCACTTATTGCGGACCTGTTTTTGTATTGTTATGAGTTACAATTTATGACAAAAATAAGCAAAGACCAATCGAAACAACATCTGATAAACAAATTTAATAATACTTTTAGATATTTGGATGATATTTTGGCTCTCAATAATGACCACTTCAGTATGTATATTAATGAAATTTATCCTGTTGAACTTACTTTAAATAAAGCTAATACTAACAATGACCACTGCCCTTTTCTCGATCTTGATATCTATATCACTAATGGAAAGCTGAATACTAAAATTTATGATAAAAGGGATGATTTTTCATTTCCTATCGTTAATTATCCGTTTTTAGATGGTGACGTTCCCTTGTCACCATCTTACGGTGTTTATATATCTCAACTTGTACGATTCGCTCGTGTATGTAACAATGTTTTAGATTTTAACGAGAGAAATTTATGTATTACTGAAAAATTATTACACCAGGGTTTTCGATATCACAAACTAGTCAAAACATTTACTAAATTTTATCATCGTTATAAAGACATCATTCGAAAATATAGCTCAACATGCAGACTTTTAATACGTTCAGGTATTTCACATCCAATTTTTTTATGGAAATATTCTTTATAAAGCACAAAGGTATCAGTATTCACCTCAGAAACTTACAAAACCTTTGAATAGACTTATTGAGAAGGGATATAATTACGATACTGTTGTCAAGTCATTAAAGATTGCATATTTTGGCGTTAATATTGAGTCACTGATAAGGTCTTTGCATCGGAACTAAACACATTTTATTCTAAAAACAGTTGTTGGCATGACACGGGTTATGTTCTTCTCATATATGTTATGATGGTATGATACTAAACCCCTAACGGGAAGGATTGTGCCTGATGTTCATATGATGAAATCATAATCTTTCAGTCAGTTTAATTGAAGTCTGGAGCTGGCATGTCAGTTAACTGCTAGTAGTCTGTTGTTATTTATGTATTATTGTCATTTTGTTTATTTTCTTTGGTTTTATCTTCTGACATCAGACTCGGACTTCTCTTGAACTGAATTTTAATGTGCGTATTGTTATGCGTTTACTTTTCTACATTGGTTAGAGGTATAGGGGGAGGGTTGAGATCTCACAAACATGTTTAACCCCGCCGCATTTTTGCGCCTGTCCCAAGTCAGGAGCCTCTGGCCTTTGTTAGTCTTGTATTATTTTAATTTTAGTTTCTTGTGTACAATTTGGAAATAAGTATGGCGTTCATTATCACTAGACTAGTATATATTTGTTTAGGGGCCAGCTGAAGGACGCCTCCGGGTGCGGGAATTTCTCGCTACATTGAAGACCTGTTGGTGACCCTCTGCTGTTGTTTTTTAATTGGTCGGGTTGTTGTCTCTTTGACACATTCCCCATTTCCATTCTCTATTTTATTTGACGCGTACATCGTAAAACACGCAGCATGGGACGTTCTAATATGCCGCTTTTTGATGAACTGATACCACATCATACATTTTGTTTCAACAGATTCGTGTCGCGTTAGCTCATTCGCATAATCAATTGCCTATTTTTATTTTGTCTTTAATATACATTATTCATGAATCTCTGCCATAAGAAATATGCATTGTCAGTTAACAAGTTTACAATCGGTAAAAAGTGTAGTATATTGGCACAGAAAAGATGAGTTTGTTACTGTCATAAGAGGGTGTTTGACGCATTTGCATAATAAGTGTCGTAAATACCTTAAAGTTTGTTTTGGTGACTAAACATGCTTTAGTCATTACGGCCAATTTTTCGAAATGGAAAATATAAGATATGCTTTGTGTTATTTTCTTTCTTGATAAATTATAATAAGTTGAATTGTATGTATTCTTCCAATGTTTTTAATCAATAAAAAAAGTAAATATTATGTTTTTCAAAAATAATAAGTCAAAAGTAATTAAACATAATTATACTATGAAATTACAATCCTATCACCGTGTAAGTTTTCCATTCAGAATGAACACCTTCACGTTACCATATAACAATAATTAGAACGTACCAGTATATTTTACATCAGAAACATACGAAAACTAGCCAATGTCAATGTTTATGGTACAAAACTATGGCTTACCTCAATATTAACAGCTATCACATTCGTTCATAAAATGTTGAAAAACCTCTGACACGTTATGAGCAAACAACCATTAAATCATGTGCAAACAACCATTACGTTATGTGCAAAAACCTATGACATGATGTGCGAACACATATTACGTTATGTGCGAAAACTTATGACATTATGTGTAAACATTTCTTACGTTGTGTACAAACAACAACTACATTATGTGAAAACAACAACTGCAAACTATATGCAAACTATTACGTTTTAAGGTAGCACAATACAAAGATTTTTTTACTTCCAATCACTAACCTTTGAAATGCTGTAACTTTTATATAGATAGATAAAAGATTAATCGGTTAAATGAATGCAATATTTTTATTATGCAATCATTATGTAATCAATTATTGTGTAATTAGTGGCAAATTCTGGGTAAGTTTACTTGAATGAATTTAGCTCTATCATCTCTTTAACTTTACGGAAAATTTTAACGAAATCTTATTCAACACATCATGGATTTCAAAAGAATGTCGTAGCTTGTCTCTATGGTATTCCATTCTCTCATAATTCTCTAATTAGTGTAAACATCCTCACCCCATAAAAGAAGATAATGTTTAATTAGGTGTAAAATTTGTTCTATACATTCTATCCGAAATCTGAGACACTTTTTTATAGATAATGGTTATATGAACAGCATATAACAAAATCAACCCTATAGGGATACCTATGCAAAAGCTAATTTCATTTGAAAGTGGAAATTTGGTGAAAAATATTTTAGACACAGTTAAAATTATAATTGGTTACATAATTGTTTCATAATACTAACATTGCATTAATTTGAAAGAATAATCTGTTAGCTATCCAAAACTACCACTTTTATAAATTTGCAAGCATTATTAAGAAAGTTACAGCATTTTAAAACTTGGGAGTTGGAGCTATAAAATCTTTGTAATTGCAAAATGGGAAGTGGTTAAAATGCTAATAAAACAGCTATTATGACCACCAGAATAACCAGATGTCATTGTTTTCTTAATTAAAATCTCCTTTTTTATTGATACCGGTAAATAACTTTAGTATGTTTATACTGAAAAAATAATTTTGCTTGGAGTTAAAAGTATGGTCATCAAAAGAGTTGACATGTTACTATGTGCATTTAGCGTTATGTTACTTGATGTTCTTGCAATACACACAGTACGGTGACTAGTCAATCGTTGTGAACTACTTTTCATTCGATGGGAGTCATTGAATATGCATATATAATCAATACCAGTAATTGAAAATAGTCTGTTTATATTAATAAGGAAAAGTTCTTTTTTGTCTAAAAATGCATTTCATGGCGGGGTACAGAAAATGAACTGTAAACAATAGACTATAAATATAGGTGAACTAGGGACAAGAGAACTCTAAAACTTAAATACTACAAACCACCTCTGTACTATGTATGGAAGATAATGATATAACAGGACTAGAAATACACATAACCTGTGATTAACTGCCTTTACAGCGCTTTCGCGCTTTGATTTTTAAGAATCTGCACGTGTTAAGTAATTAATGCATCCTTAGCTTCCAAGATAATGGGTATAAATGTTTCTTGTGAAGATACAACTTTAAAACTCTTCAGACGACTACAATTTGTTTAATGGATATTTCATTTATCAAGAGCTTAGTCAAGTAACTTCTAGTGAATTGTTAGTTCCCGCAAAAATTATCAATATATACCCTATAACAAATGACAAAGATATCAAGCGAAACACTAACATCATGAAATGAAAAATGTATTTTCTACTTTCAGTCTAATATCAAATCAAATACATAAAGCTGTAAAGTGGGCGTTACCGTACAGGTGAAACACACTAATTGAGAAATTTGCAGTTGGTCTTTGTTTTGTAAACTCTAGTGTTAATTTTTTTTATTTAAGGAATGACTGTAATATTTTTTCTGTCTATGACGAAATAACAGAACAAAATGGGGTGTACACTGAATAACCTGCGTAGCGGGTTACTATCAAATGTGCACCACATTTTTTTTTTGTTATTTTGAATAGACAGAAAAAATATTACAATCATTTTTTTATAATTGAATTCTTTTAAAATTCCATTTCAAGCCGGAGTACATCATAGAAAAACGTTGATGACGTCACGTCACATGACAGAATAATGTCTATGAGATGATAAAATATGTGTAGTATCCGTAACAGGCTTATTATTCTACTACAAAGCAAAGCAATAGTAAACAATACGCTATTTTTTCTTTCTTTTCAGATTTGACACTTTAAGGTTAACAAAAAATGAAACCAGATAAAGTTATAAAATATCTGAGCTTATAGTTTTCCTTGCACATGTTGTATGTACTTGACATTAGTAAATGACATTTTGTTTTCAAATACACTTACATTTTAATTTAATGAACGCAGGTATATTTGAAGGTTCGTTTTATTTTATATTTATTGTATTCCCAATTTTGATAGCGTCTTATGATAGAAAAACATTTATTTCATGAACTACTGTAGAATTAATTACCCTTTAATCTACAAACAGAGAGTTTTGGAAAAAAAATGGAGGAAATATAACTAGTGTGTAGTGTCCGTAACCATCAACATTTCTTTTTTTTTCTTTTCTAAAAAACGTATGTTATTCTTAGGATTTTCTGTTTAACTTTTTTTTATCATTCTGATAAGTGCAAATCACCTTATTTTAAGATAAATTAAAGGCTTTGACTTCAGATTTTAAATTATATACTAAAGCCTTTTCGTTTCAACATATATAAGTTGATATTGGAATTCAATTTGATTACATCTATTTATTTACAATTATTGGTAATTCGGATTTTACAAAGTGTTAACAATAAAACGAAATAGACTAAGTAAAAGATATTACAAACGGAATGGTATTCATATTGAGTAAATTATAAGCATAATGTATTTTAGTTGATTGCAGTCTCTGAAGCATGTTTGTTTATAACTAATTGTTTTTGACTTTTAGCTAGCTTTCAGTAACTGCGAGTAATAAAATGTTCGTGATAATTTGACCTGTTGATATGAATTTAAATGTGTTTGTTTTTTGTTTTTTTTTAATGTTGACTTATTTAGGGGTATATCTCGCTTCTCTATTTTCAAAATGTAACAGATTTGATAAGCGTTAAGTATGACTTTAAATTTCCATTTCTGTTCTTGTACTTTGAACAACAAAATTATTCATTTTGTAAAACATATGTCCGTTCTTCTGTTTTACCATGTTTACTGTATACCTTACAACACAATTATTTTCCTTTGCCTGTGTTCATTATTCTTTTTGGCGGCAAGGTTATTTATTCAACGTTATGTTGGCCGTTCAGAAATTATTAAACATCTCACAGCGGTATACTAAAATGTCTTCTGATTGAGTTAAGCCATTTCAATTGATATTTTAAGTTAAGAGCGAAGGTTTGTTCCTAGTTCAACGTTCAAACCCGCCGGCTCCATTTGTTTGCGTCTGTCTTAAGTCAGGAACATGAGGGTCAGTAGTGATTCTTTGATAGTGTATTTCGTAAAAGTTTATCGTTTCGATAAAATATATAGATTATACCGTTGTTTTTTTTCCCGTTTAAATGGGGTTAGGGTTAGGGTTAGGTTACAGTTATCATTGTTTGGGTTATTGTTCCGAGAGTATACTTATTGACTATATCAAACGATGATATACTTTTACATGAAACCCAAGTAGTACCTTCACTTTGGTCATCTTTGTTCAAACTTTGACAAAAGAGGGACGAAAGATACCAAAGGGACAGTCAAACTCATAAATCTAAAACAAACTGACAACGCCATGGCTAAAAATGAAAAAGACGAACAGAAAAACAATAGTATACATGACACAACATAGAAAACTAAAGAATAAACAACAAATGAGTAGTTTTTAAAAATGTTTAAAGTTTTGTCCTTTTCCTTATGTGGATTAGCAGGTGAATATTGACCGTTTCTTAAAATTTATTTATATCAGGACAGATATAAAACACCTGTCATTTAGAATTAAACATTTGATTTGTAGAGAAACTCACGATAAAGAAAAAGAATAACCTTAAATACTTGTATCAGTTTATTGATGGTAATCATACATGTATTTTATATGTTCACATTGTGGTTGACCGCTACTTCGTCTTTTAAAATACAACATCAAACAATGGAAAGGAATTGGTCCTAAGGATTATGACTGTTGTTGTCTATTTGTTTTATGTGTTTGAGCTTTTGAATTTGCCATTCGATTAGGAACTCTCCGTTTCAGTTAATTTGAGATCTTTACTTTTTTTTCCAAAAAAACAAAGCATACTGTCTTGGTATACATATAAAAAGATTGAAAATTGATCTAGGGGATGCGGTTATATGTAATCTCAGATAAAGAAAATAAATCAAACTATGGAACGCCGGAGCTGTCTTATAGTGTAAATACTTAAGGTGTTTTGTCGCTTTGCCTTTACGTCCTGTCATTACTTCTTTATGTTATGTGCAGATGCCTTTATTTCCTGACACGGCATATCTGTGTTATGTCAGATTAGTAATTTATTTGGTCAAACAAATGTATGATATGTCATTTCTAAACTTTGTTGTGAAAAATATCCATTACATTATGCTGTAATTACTATATATTCTGTGAATACTTCGAAATTTTATGATCAATCACCTTTACATTCTCTCATATTTTATCTATGTTGTGTCTATTCTTCTTTTACGTAAGTCAGTTAATAATTGCGTCCTGTCTCAAGTGATATTTTTATGTCGAATGTGTTAAACGTTTTGTTTTGATGCACCTTTGTTCTATGTAAATCTCATGATATTATAGTCTTTTGGCGTTATGTTGTGTATTATGTATCTCCAGTGAAAAACATAATACATCATGGTATAATTCAAATGCATTTTGCCGTACAGTTTATACTATCTGTGAGCATTCATTACGTCATGTGCAAATGCCTTTTACATTATGTGCAAACAACTTATACGTTTTGTGCAAACCTCGTTTACCTTATGTGCAAACATCGTTTACCCTATGTGCAAACATAGTTTACCTTATGTGCAAACATCGTTTACCCTATGTGCAAACATAGTTTACCTTATGTGCAATCACCTATTGCGTTATGTGCAAATACCTATTAAGTTATGTATAAAAACTACATCATTATGTGCAAACACTATTACGTTATGTGCAAATACCGCTTACATTATGTGCAAACACCATGTACGTCATGTGCAAACATCTATTACATTATGTGCAAACACCTATTACGTTATGTGCAAACACCTATTACATTATGTGCAAACACCTATTCCGTTCTGGTCAACGTTTTTTTATTACACAGATTAAAACAAAACGCATCAATGATATGCATTTTGAAAATAAAGAAAATTAAAAGTTTGACCTTTCTAACAAACTGTGGATTTTTATATATTGATTGGTGTAAATATGCTATATACATACATTGTATCTAGTTTTATTGGACATTAGTTAACTCTACTTTAAGAGCATGAAGAGTGGGCGTTATGCATGAAATTGAGAAAGGAAATGGGGAATGTGTCAAAGCGACAACAACCCGACCATAGACCAGACAACAGCCGAAGGCCACCAATGAGTCTTCAATGTAGCGAGAACCTCCCGCATCCGTGGGTGTAATTCAGCTGGCCCCTTAAAAATATGTATACTAGTACAGTGGTAATGGACGTCATACTAAACTCCGAATTATACACAAGAAACTAAAATTAAAAATCACACAAGACTAACAAAGGCCAGAGGCTTCTGACTTGGAACAGGCGCAAAATTGCGGCGGGGTTAAACATGTTTATGAGATCTCAACCCTCCCCCTATACTTCTAGCCAATGTAGAAATTTAAGTAAACGCATAACAATACGCACATTAAAATTCAGTTTAAGAGAAGTCCGAGTCCGATGTCAAAGAAAATAAATAAAATGACAATAATTCATAAATAACAACAGACTATACTAGTAGCTAACTGACATGCCAGCTCCAGACCTCAATCAAACTGATAGAAAGATTATGTCTTCATCATATGAATATCAGGCACAATCCCTTCCGTCAGGGGCTTAGTATTATACTATCATTAAATATATGAGAAGAACATAACCCGTGTCATGCCAACAACTGTTTTTTTTAAATAAATGTGTTTAGTTCCGAATCAAAGACCCTATAAGTGAATCTATGCTTTGAAAATTTGTTCACTTTACTTGTTGAAAATTTTAACAAATATACAGACACGACTCTAGTTTCCAAGAGGTGCAACCAAAAGGAACAATACGATATAAAAAGGAAGATGTGGTTCGAATGCCAATGTGACAAAGCTTCACAAGAGACCAGGATGATTTGTTATTTCCCTCCCAGTAGGGTTTTTATGTAGCGAGAAACGTGTACTAGATTAATGCTACAAATGTAATGACGTCTCCCACGATTCATGTAGCAGCTAAGGAATCCTACAAAATGTTTAAGATTTTATTTTTGTTCATTTCCTTTAACAGTTGTGAATATTATTCTAAATAACTTTCCTAAGACTAACTATTTCCTCCGTCACTGACAAGGCGTGTTGAGACGGGTGGGTGTCCTGAAAAGGGGGAGTCAGGTGACGCGCCCTTCTTATCTGTCAATTTTTTTTAAAAACTAACATGGATTTTGGAAAAATTTGATCTGATTTTGGATCAGAAAGGAAGAAAGGGTTTAACAAAAAGCTGCATTTTCTCTAAAAAAAAATGTTTTTTCCATATTAACAACTGCCTTATCCTGTAATCCACAAAAATGACGCATACACATATTTTCTTCTGAATGAAAGGGTTATCAGCCTTGTTTCACCTTTACTGGCCATACTGGAAATTAAATCCCGCAACTTGAAACTCATGATAATGACTTTCATTTATCCGTATTTGGTTCGGTAACTTTTCGAACCGTGTCATCAAGAACAATACCAAAAAATACATATACTAGTAAATTGTTATTGTTTTCATCTATCTTTTTGTATAAGCGATGTGCATATAGTTGCTTTTGTTTTGATAAGAATAAATAAATAATTTCGCTGCTAAAATGGTCATCATAACATAATTTGCCCTTTGAATTTCAGAAAAAAAAACTGACAAAAAAAAAAAAACTGACTATCAATAAAAAAGATGTGGTATGAATGCCAATGAGACAATTCTCCACGAGAGACCACATGACAAAGAGATAAATAACTATAGATCCCCTTATGGCCTTTAACAAAAAAAAACATACCGCATAGTCAGCTAATCTATTTATTTTTTTACCCCATTTGATTTTTCCTCCAGTTTAAAAAAAAATGGATACAGTTAAGTAATTTGCTTTTATCCTGCAATTACCTAGTTATTGTATACAAATAACAGGTAAAAAACTTTTTTTTTACATGTACAAATAAATTTTCCTGCTTCCCTCTTTCATGTTGATCAATCGGTAATATGGATATTTCTTTCTGGGTAATAGTTTATTTTGGGGTTTACTTCGAGTCCGCGTTTCAATAATTTAAAAATCAGAGACAATGGTTAAGATTTAAACAACTTATGCTCAAATACCAGGTGTAACTTGTAAACAATATATGTACATTGTCAAAAATATAAAATGTATTAGTTCTCGCTGCGAAAAAGGAGAAAATTCGGCAAGCCACGCTTTTCGTCCTGTTTCTAAAGCTCGTACAAATAAATTTCACGTTTACAGACAAAGTACATTTATAATCGATACATTATTCCACAGTTGTTGATATGAATTTATCTTTTTGTTCAATATTTCAACGATATTAAATAAAAAATCTGAATTAAATAATACATCTAATTTTATTTAGTTTTTTGAATTAATTACGTTAAATTAAAGGATGCGAAAAGATATATAAATGTAACTTTTTCAAAGTTCAAGTTGATCAACTATTGATTAAAGTGAATAAATCAAGTTTATTTTCTCGAGGAATAAATTGCATAGTATACAAATCCTGGTTCTTATATAAATAGTAATAATTTTTCATCGGCGAAACAGATAGATACATGTACTTTTGTTGTGTTGGAAGAATCGTAAAAGTTTCATTTTTTTAAATTATATTTGTGTACTCGGACATCGTAGTTGATTCATAACCGTATCTTCTAACTGAACTGATACCACATCATACATTTTATTTTATCAGATTCGAGTCGCGTTAGCTCATTCGCATAATCAATTGGCTATTTGGTCTTTGATATACATGCTTCATGAATCTCTGCCATAAGAAATATGCATTGTCAGTTAACAAGTTTACAATCGGTAAAAAGTGTAGTATATTGGCACAGAAAAGATGAGTTTGATACTGTCAGATTTGACGCATTTGCATAATCATTGTCGTAAATACTTTATACTTTGCTTTGTGACTAAACATGCTAAAGTCATTACGGCAAATGTTTAGAAATGGAAAATATAAGATATGCTTTGTGTTATCTTCTTTCTTGATAAATTATAATAAGTTGAATTGGATGTATTCTTACAATATTTTTAATCAATAAACAAAGTAAATATTTTTCAAAAACAATAAGTCAAAAGTAATTAAACATAATTATACTATGAAATTGCAATCCTATCACTGTGTAAGTTTTCCATTCAGAATGAACACCTTCACGTTACCATATAACAATAATTAGAACGTACCAGTATATTTTACATCAGAAACATACGAAGAATCGCCAATGTCAATGTTTATGGTACAAAACTATGGCTTACCTCAATATTAACAGCCATCACATTGGCTCCAACACTTACTAAAGCTTTAACCATGTTCTTGTTTCCTCTATCTACAGCTTGATGCAAAATTGAATCACCCTAAAACAACAAATGAAAAGTCACTCATGATCAACAAACTGTCTTGTCTTAGCACGATAATTAAAGTTTTAAACAACTACCATTTTGTACTGATATAGTTAGTTGAACACGCTGCGTTCTTAAAGGACTGATTGAACAACAGAGGCATGTTTACGTTACAGTGTATGTGTATTGTCATTTTTTAATGTCTTTCGATTTATGTGTATTTAGTTATTTTTCTGGAAAAATAAAACCATTTGTTATTTCGATATATCCAGCTGACACTGGCCCCAAGACATATTGAAGCATTAACAATGTCCTACTTTCTGCTATTTGTAACTTGATGCAAAGGTAAACTACCCTTCAACAACAACTTAGGGGTCATTCAAGAACACACGTTATATTTTGTACTGAAATATTAAGTTGAACAAGATGTGTTCTTCAAGGACCGAGTCAATAACATTGAAATATACACGTTAGACTGTATATGAAGTCTCGTCAACCTTGTGTTACGAATATTCAACTGTTGCCAAATCCGTTTCAATAATATTCTCTAGCTTAAGTCTGGGTTAAATAAAAAAAAACTGAATATATAATTGCGTGAACGTTATATTGTTATATTACTGAATGATAAAAGTAAACCAGTTTTGAGTAGTCATCCATGTTCTATTTATGAATGTATTTAGTTTTTTTTATATTTATTTTATTTTATCAAAACACAATACATAATCATGGTAATATACAAAGGTATATAAATTATTCTTTACAATGCAGGTAATACAATTACAGATAATCATAATTAAGTTAATTGTAATACTTCTTATAATTACTTATTCTTAAGAACAGTTTGAGTTTTCTGCTGCAAACTAATTTGTCTATGTTTTGTTTTATTTCTATAGTAAAATTTTGAAGAAGAAAAAAAAATTGATAGAGAAAAATAAAAGAAAAAAATCAAAAGTTTGTCAAAAGAATAACAAAAAAAAAATCTAACAAAAAAAACAAATACAAGTTTGAAATTTTTAGGAAAAAAAAAGAAGAATTGGTCATCTGTGGTTTGCTCTATATATTACTGCCATTATATGGTTTCTGATTCAAGAAAGATGGAGAGTAAAGAGCCAGATTTATAGGTTTCATTAGCAAATTTAAAAACAAACGTCTCATGTATTTGTGTGATTGTTCTCAGTATAAACACAGAAAGTGCCAGCTATTCCATTCTCTCTCAAACTGTTCTTGTTTTTGTTTGTAAATAGCTACAGTTTTTTCAGTACAGTACAGATCATTTAACTTATGTTTGAGTGCCTGAAGTGATAGAACTTTTTTCAAACATCGACTTGAATAAATATAATATTTAATACAGAGCAATATCTTATTTTGTACAATACAGTTTCTAACATCAAAAATACCGAATACAAAAGTCTTACAATTATAGTTAAGTGTTACATGTGCTGTAGATGAAGTCCATGTATCAAAATTTTCTAACAAAATTTGTACTTTTTCACATTCCCACAATAAGTGTATAATGGTTTCTGGTTGTATATTACAAAAAGTACAAAGAGGGCTTTGTACAAGTTTTATCTTTTCCAGGAAATAATTAGTAGTCAAAACTAAGTGGTTTATCCTGTATTGGAACCACTGTGCTCTACTATTTGTAGTAGTTTTAAATGGAAGTGTATAAATGAGTTTCATTTCATCATTAGTGACACCAAACTTTTCCATAATTTTCATTTTATTTGTTGGTTCCGTAAGATTTTTTCTCAATATGAGGTACATCTCTTCAGAACCTTTTTTATGTTTAAAAAAAATCTTGATATTATTAGGAATGCTTGGGTAACAATTCTTAATTGGAGATGTAGCATTTTTAACAAAATGTTG